>NC_041381.1:678143671-678152857 GCF_002162155.2 Triticum dicoccoides | reverse complement strand
GTGTCGTAGAGGTGGCGACATACTGAATTAGTCTTTAATATTGAGTATCACTGAAAGAAAAATACACCATAACCAATCGACGGAGCTGAACCCAATGGATTTGTGCTGAATATTGAGCACAAGAATATATACGGCACAACGATGACCATGGTGGGCCTCCATCCGTAAGCAATTGCCCGTAAGTCTAGCTATTTTGGTCTATAAATATTGGATACCGCCACACTGGTTAAGTGGTAGTACTCCACTCCACTAGCACTAGCTAGATGAAACGATATGGGCTCTTCTTCTTCTTCCACGCAACACGCACGACAGGTAGCCGCTTGGGTGCTACTACCGCTGCTATGCTTTTCCATTCTGTTATCCAGAGCACACGGTGGAGGGTCTCGCAAGGCACGTAATTTCTATGCACACTCAATTCTTGTTTATGTGCTCCGAGCTAGCTTAGCTAATTAGCCATGCATATCTGCCTCTTCAGCTTTACATAGCATACCTAGGCGATGTGAAGCATGGGCACCCAGACGAGGTCGTCGCGTCGCACCATGACATGCTCACCACTCTTCTCCAAAGGTGCGTAACTAATTACTTGATAGGTTCTTCATAACGGCTGTTTGCAGAACGAAATTAAATGACCTTTAATTTGTTCTACTACTTTGCACCTTTTTAGCAAGGAGGATTCTTCGGCCTCCATGGTCTACAACTACAAGCATGGTTTCTCAGGCTTCGCCGCCATGCTCACCGCAGACCAAGCAACAAGGCTTGCAGGTCGATTGATTGTCATCATCTCAGATTTGCTTGCAAGATAGTACTCCCTCCGTCCCGTAATATAAGAGCATTTTTTACACTAGTGTAGTGTCAAAAACGCTTTTATATTATGAAACGGAGGGAGTACTAATTAACTACCACCTCTAGTTCCTAAATAGGCCCCCTTTTTATATTGACACACAAGATAAAACAAACAAAAAGACACTCGAAGAATGCTTTTGAGACAAATCTATATACTATTTCCCCAACCTTCCAATGTAAATATTTAAAATAACAATTTGCAGCTTTAAAAGTTAACTGGAGGTACGACATTTATCATTTTTTGGTATGAACTGTGTGATGTTTTTTTTTAGCAAAAGAGGGTTTCCCCTCCGATTTCCATTAGAGAAATCAAGCAAGTGCAAGATCTAGTAGTCTGTTACAAGGCAACCAAAAGCCAACACAAACCGAAAGAAAGCCTAGCCACTAGCAGCGACTAAAGACTTCCCTACGCAGCTAGAAAGTTGAACTAAGCGGACATCTCATCGAGTATATTGAACTGTGTGATGTTGAGCAGAGTTTCCAGGAGTCATCAGTGTTGAACCGAGCAAAACGTACAAGACCACCACCACGCGGAGCTGGGACTTTCTTCGGCTCAACTACCCGTCGTCCCATACACCGGCTAGTGAGCTACTACAGGCAAGCAACTACGGAGAGAATATAATCATCGGCATGGTTGACACAGGTTGGTATATATTATATGTTGAAGTAGAATCACTACTTCAGCTTTCTTTAAAGAACCCGGCCGGCCACTAACTAATAGTAAGTAATAACTGATCAATGGAACAAGGGATCTGGCCGGAGTCGAGAAGCTTCAGCGACCATGGGTACGGGCCGGTGCCATCAAGGTGGAAAGGAAAATGCCAGGTTGGGCCAGACTGGGGAAGCAACAACTGCAGGGACCCGGAAGGTCATCGGCGCACAGTTCTACACCGTCGGGGTCCCTGAAGAGTACTTCAAAGGAGACTCGCTCTCGCCCCGGGACCACAACAACCACGGCACACACACGGCCTCCATCGCGGCTGGCTCGGCCGTGGAGGAAGCAGCTGCCAGCTTCCATGGCATTGCCGCGGGGGTTGCACGGGGAGGCGCGCCACACGCTCGCCTTGCAGTGTACAAGTCCTGCTGGAGCGACGGTTCATGCTTCGAGACGGCCGTGCTAGCCGCCATCGACGACGCCATCCACGATTGGGTGGACGTTCTGTCCTTGTCCCTCGAAATGAGCGAGAACTCATTCGCTGCACTGCATGCGGTCAAGAAGGGGATCGTCGTGGTGCACACCGCCGGTAACAAAGGGTCTCTGATGCAGACCATCAAGGACACCTCACCGTGGGTCATCACCGTCGCGGCGACCAGCATCGATCGCTCGTTCCCGACGGTGATCACGTTGGGAAACAAGCAACAAATAGTCGTACGTAAACGTAACGCACCCACTCTACATCAAAATTACAGGCGACTATATATATACCATAGTGTGATATGTACGCTGCCCGTTTTGCAGGGACAGTCTCTCTATTACCAACTGAAGAACAGCTCATCATACAGGAGCGATTTCACCAATCTTATATGTATGCCATCGTAAATAGAAAGAAAACTTTCCCGAACCTTTTGCAATGTAGCTATAGGGGGTGCAAATTTGTGACCCTTACTGTTCCTTTTTACTTCAAACAAACGAAGTAGCTTTTGAAAAACTAGTTCACTTGTTTGAAAAAAAAGAGGGTTAAAAGGTATCCTAAAGATTACCCAAATACACACCTACTGGGATGCACACAACACAATTTTATTCATGCTGCGCCAAATTAAATCTCAAGCCCAAAAACAGTGTGCAAATAGCAAAATTGTGTTGGCCGAGCAATTCTAATACATACTTGAATTTGCTTTTGTGAATTTAGTTGTACTGCAGAGGATCTTAACGGCACCGACGTGAAAGGGGTCATCCTGTTCTGCAATGACAAAGGGGCCACTTTCCTCCAGGCGGCGCAATACATCATCGACAATGGAGGATCTGGACTCATTGTCTCGCCAACCATTGTGGATGACCTATTTAACATTGCAGAAGCTTGCCAAGGCATCACCTGCGTAGTTGTCGACATAGCCGATGCAGACAAGATATGCCAATACTACGACGACTCAAGGTACAACCATACACAAACAGTAAACCTTCATTTGGAAAAAGTCAAAATGGAGATGTGGTCCCCAGCCGGGCTCTCTGCGCTCTCCATGCACCGACCCAGTCACACAGCGATAAATGTATGCTCGATACCATTGATTTTGTTTTGGAAGCAGCTCTCCTCTTGCAAAGATTGAACCTGCGTGCACCGTTACGGGCAATGAGATACTAGCCCCAAAAGTGGCGAGCTTCTCCTCCAGAGGCCCATCGGTTACTTACCCGGCCATTCTCAAGGTGTGTACCGTGCCAGCTGCAAGACCTTGTATATATCATCACACCTCAAGTTGTTGTGGTTTTTCTTCCTTAACAGCCTGACATAGCTGCACCTGGAGTCAACATCTTGGCAGCAAAAAAGGATTCCTACGCAGTTTTGTCAGGGACGTCCCAGGCAGCCCCTCATGTAGCAGGCATCGTCGCCCTGCTGAAAGTCCTGCACCCAGACCGGTCTCCCGCGGCACTAAAATCAGCCATCGTCACCACTGGTTCGGCCATCTTTTTCATGCAGGATATGATGAAGATGATGTGGCCAAGACCGTAGACACGGTAGTGCCGGTGGAGGATCCGGCGCGGGTGGGGCTACATCCGGACGAGAGGAAGGAGCTGGTGCGACGTGTAGTTCATCGGAGGAATGCGGCATCGGCGGTCAGGCCATGGAAGGGACCGATTCCGAAGGTGTGTCTTCCTAAACCTGTTCTTTCCGATTTCATCACTCACAATTCATGGAAGATAGTAAGGAGAAAGAAGGCTCGGCGGTCGTCGGCGGCCACGGTGCCGGCGCCGGCGATCGACCGATGCGCTCAGATCCGCGATCATAGGATCGCTCGTTTGAACGGATTGCTGGGCTGTGAGTTCGGTCAGCTGGTGGGTGGGCCGGTTCTGAGTGAACCGGCCAATGTTGACGTTGGGTTACAGACCGATGGGTATGAGGCCCAGCCTGTTATGCAGCCCAAGTCTACAACCCCATGCACGAGATCGTTTCGACATAGGGTTCGACACGGAGGCGGACGTCCTTGTTTTTTCGATCGCGGCGGAGGGAGGGCTGCTCGTATACCTACCCTTCGTCTGATGGCGGGACGGGGGTCTCTTCCGGGCGCGGCCGCTGGGGCTCCTCCGGCAGCGGCGGGCCGCGGAGGACTGGCGCAGGCAACGGCCGCTGGTCGCAGCGGCAGCGGCACCCATGCGGGCAATGGTGGCGGCGGCGCCGGCGTGCCGCTGGTGGCTGGGCGTGGTGGCGCGCCTCCACCCAGAGCGGACCATGCTGCAGGGCGTGCTACCGGCGACCAGCGTGCTGCGGTTGCCGTCGCCAAGCCTACGGGCCGCGGCGTCGCGGCGGTCCGGCCGACTGCGCCGGTGACGGCGGCGGGCCGTGGTGCTCCTAGGCCACCGACGACTGGAGTTGCTGCGGGCCGCGGTGTTCTCGCTCGGCCGCCTCTGGGTGCCCATGCCCAGCCTCCTGTGGTGCAGGTGGGAGCTAGACCGCCGCTATTTGTGGCTAGGCAGGTCAGCGATGCGGCGACGCCAGTGTTGCAGCAGGCTAAGCCACCTCCGGTTCAGGCTAGGGCGGATGTTCGAGCGGCACCTCGAGGACAGTGGGGTGACGATGGTTACAATGCATTTGGTGAGGGACAGCACCGGGGATCCTCGTCTACGGGTGGCGGACGGGGATATGCCTGGCAGAGTGATGGTTCGGCTGAACGGCCTTTCTTGGGGCCGTCTGGTGGTTTTGTCGAAGGGGCGACTGGGCCAGCTAATCGTAACAGAGGCGGGTTTCGCGGCTATCGTGGACGAGGAGGCCGAGGGGGTCGGTACCGTCCAAGACAACATCAAACTACAGTTGAGACGGTCGTCGATGCCAGTGCTGAGGAGTCTGACTTGGGTTGCCAGGCGATGGAGGTTGTGACGGAACTGGCCGCTGTGGAGGTTCCGGTCGACGCCGAGACTCAGGCTATGTCGGCGGATGGCTCTGACAGATCCGAGGTTGACAGGGCTGCTAAGTTTGCTAAGAAAAAAGAGAGAATGCTCTGTTATAGATGTGGCGATAAGGGACATTTCATTGCTGAGTGTGTGGCGGCTCTTTGTGATTCTTGTGGTAAGCCTGCACATGAATCTGGAGTGTGTCCGCTGGTGCGGGAGCAGAGACCGAGCCTCATGACTTATGGTGTTTTTTGTTCTGAACTCACTTTTTTTGAGTCACCGACTGAGAGGGAGGTTCCTCAGGAGGAGCACAGTACGACAACTGGGATAGTGAAAGTGACGAGAGGGCAAGTGTCCGAGGCTCAGATCATTCAGCGTCTCAGGGAGCTGGCACCAGGTGACTTCCATTGGGAGCTTGTCAGGCTGGAGACCAACACTTTCAGGGTTCAGTTCCCATCTGTGGAGGATATACAGCGGTTGCTGAGTTTTGGGATGTGTAAGGTCTTGGGTACTGAGGCCATTCTTGAGTTCCACGAGTGGAAGCTGGTTGAGCCCCAGGGTACACCCCTTATCCAGGCCTGGTTGCGCTTTTCGGGGGCTCCGTCTGAGTTGCTGCGGGATGCCACGGTGGTGGCTAGTCTCGGTATTATGGTTGGTAAGACCGAGCGAGTTGATATGGATTTCACTAGAGCTCATGGGATAGCTCGCCTATTGGTCAGTATTCTGGACATCGACTATGTACCCGACATGGTTAAGTGGGCCTTTCGAGGGAAGGTTTACACTCTTGAGATTCAGTTTGAGGATGATAGTCTCTTCGCAGAGGCTCCAGCGGCCACTGGTGATGACATGAGTGAAGGTGATGATGATACTGCGGGTAAGGAAAAGATGGCCGATGATTCTGTCAGTGAGGTGGCCAAGAGGCCGGAGCCGACGGGTAGGGCAGCAGGAGGAGGGACGGCGCCTGGAGTATCTGTGCCGACCACCACTCTGCGTTTTGGTTCCTTTGGTCCAGCTTCCGCTCCTCCGAGACTGTGGAGCGAGCGGGTGGAGTCGGGTGAGGAGATTGAGTTTTCTTTACCGCCGTTGGATTTTGCGGGTACGGAGGTGGAGGGTTCCGGTGGGCCCGAGAGCTTGGATATTGACTCGTCTACATCAGCGTGTGGTGACGTGGCTGTGGTGCAGGCGGGTGGTCTGACCTCATCTGGGAGTCCGGATCGGGATTCTTTGGAGGCCCCCTCTCATCCTCCGGTTGGGGAGCCTTCTCCTCGCTCGCCTGTGGCTGGGCGATCACCTCTGGCGGATGCGCAGGTTCGGCGGGAGGGCGTGGGGCCGGTGGCCTCTACGCCCCCGTCGGCCTCGGTGCCCGAGGGGGGCGCCATATTCGAGATGGCGACGTGCACTCCGGACAGGCGGTCCGGGGTGGATGGGGGGAGGGGGCAGGTGGCCTTCTCCTCCCCAGTGCTGGACTCGGCGCGCTCACCTGGTGGCGACCGGGTGGATGTTCGGGGAGTGACAGGTGGTCGCTCGCCGGATAAATTCTCGCGGGAGGAGGTCATTATGTTTGGCGGGATCCCGGACCAGGCAGCTGAGGGTCGACGTATGAGTTGTCGGCTTCAGAGCCATCCGGAGGTGGACGACATGCAGCAGCGCTGTGCCGCGAGGGCGGCCAAGCTTCGTGACGTCCAAGTCACTACTGGTATGTCTGTTAATACCTCCAATACTATTTTGCATTTCTCGCATGATCAAATTATGGATAAGGCACAACAGTTAGGAATTTCACTTGGTAGAGATGAGGGTGAAGTTACTAATTCTGTTAACGATTTGCTTGATCTAGAAGCCGAGAGGGCTTTAGAAGTAATTCGTAAATTAGCTGCGGTCAAACCTATGAATGACTCTGAAATTGATGCCTTGGGAGTTCGAGTACTTGAGAACTTTTGTGATGATCTAGCACCGCCCCTCCAGGAGCAGGAGGAGGACGATGAGAATATCGGGACGCAAGTAGATAATCCATCGATTACGAGTACGATGGACCGGGAGGGCACGTCCAGCCCTAAGCGCAAGTGGAAGCGCAAAACTTACCCGATGTCTGTAGTCCGTAGGAGTGCTAGGATTCGTACGGCTAAAAAATTTCATGATGAAATATGAAAGGGATCTTTTGGAATAGCAGAGGTCTTAAGGACTTGGCTAAAAGGAGGTTCCTTGCGGAGGCATCTATTGAGCATTGTTTGGACTTTATTGCCCTGTCGGAAACGGGTAGAGCAAATTTCTCACCTCAATTTCTCAATACTTTGTCGGGAGGGATTGAGTTTGACTGGCATTGTCTACCGCCTAGAGGTAGGTCGGGGGGTATCTTACTGGGTGTTAGATGTGACTCTCTTGAAGTTCGAAGTGTGGTCATGGGGGATTTTGCTGTTAAGTTCAGGGTGCGGTCCAAACAGGATGGTTTTGACTGGGCTTTGGTGGCGGTGTACGGGGCAGCGCAGTCCGAGTTCAAACCAGATTTCCTGGCAGACCTTGTTAGAGTATGTGGGTCTGAGCAGCTTCCAATTCTGGTTGGGGGGGATTTTAACATAATTAGGAGACGCGATGAAAAGAATAATGACAACTTCGATGGGAGATGGTCATTCATGTTTAATACCATTATTGAAAGTTTAGATTTGAGAGAAATTGAGCTTTCAGGTAGGAAGTTCACGTGGGCTAATGTGATGCCTAATCCAACATACGAGAAGTTGGATCGGGTTCTGGCTAGTGTTGCTTGGGAACAGAATTTTCCCGTGGTAACTGTTCAGGCGCTCACTCGCGGGATCTCGGATCACACGCCGTTGTTGCTTGATTCTGGCGGGGCTACATACTCGGGCAACAAAAATGTTTTCTCGTTCGAGATGGCGTGGTTTGAAAGAGAAGGATTTTTGGATCTTATTGCCAGAGAATGGGCGAAAGAGGTAGGAGGTAGAAGCGCCATTGAGAGGTGGCAGAACAAGATTAGGAATCTCCGTAGCTTCCTTCGTGGGTGGGCTAAACATCTAGGTGGAATGTATAAGGTTGAGAAGGAACGGCTCCTTTCACTTATAAAAACCTTAGATGTAAAAGCAGAAACTATGGTTCTGGTACCCACTGAGCTTCATATTAAGCATGAGGCTGAGATGAGGCTGAAGGAATTGCTCCGGGAGGAAGAATTGAAGTGGGCATTAAGGGCAAAGGTGAGAAAAGTTGTCCAGGGGGATGCGAACACACAGTTCTTCCACATGATTGCTAATGGCAAGCATAGGAAGAAGAGGATCTTCCAGCTGGAGCAAGAGGAGGGTACAATAGTTGGCCAAGACAACCTGAAAACATACATTACTGAATATTACAAAAGGTTGTTTGGACCACCAGAGGAGAGTAGTGTATCCCTGGATGAGTCTAGGGTCAGCGATATCCCTCAACTTTCTTCAGTGGAGAACGATGTGTTAACAGCCCCTTTCTCGGAAAAGGAAGTTTTCGAGGCTATTGCCAAGATGAAATGTAATAAGGCGCCGGGGCCGGATGGTTTCCCGGCTGAGTTCTACAAGAAGTGTTGGCATATTATCAAAGGGGACCCGATGCCAATGTTCCATGATTTGTTCTCGGGACACTTGCAGCTGTTCCAACTGAATTTTGGCACGATAACGTTGTTGCCTAAGAAAACTCATGCCGTCAAAATTGAACAATTTCGGCCGATCTGCCTGCTCAATGTCAGCTTCAAAATTTTTACCAAGGTTGGTACGATAAGGCTGACTCAGATAGCGCACGCTGTTGTTCAACCTACGCAAACGGCTTTCATGTCGGATAGGAACATCCTAGAGGGGGTTGTGGTCCTACATGAAACGCTTCATGAAATTCATACGAAAAAAATAGATGGGGTTATTTTCAAAGTGGATTTCGAGAAGGCTTATGATAAAGTCAAATGGCCGTTCCTCCAGCAAGCTTTAAGAATGAAGGGTTTTGATGAGCGCTGGAGGCATCAGGTGGAAACGTTCACGCAAAAAGGTAGCGTTGGCATTAAGGTCAATGATGACATAGGCCACTATTTCCGAACACACAAGGGTCTGCGACAGGGCGATCCTATGTCACCTATTCTGTTCAATATTGTGGTTGATGTGTTAGCGATCCTGATTGGGAGGGCCAAAGAGGCTGGTCAGGTGGAGGGAGTGGTGCCTCATCTGGTTGATGGTGGTTTATCCATCCTGCAATACGCTGACGATACAATCATTTTTATGGAACATGATTTGGCCAAGGCGAGGAACATGAAACTAGTATTATGCCTTTTTGAACAATTGTCT
>NC_041381.1:678136220-678141915 GCF_002162155.2 Triticum dicoccoides | reverse complement strand
ATTATGCCAGCCGGTTTGTGGCTTTTCCCGTTTGTGTCTTTTAGTCGTTGCTCTGTGTGAGCTACGTGCTACCTTTTTTCATTTGTTTGTAAGACTTATGTTCTGAACCTCTTTATTTCATTAATAAGAGAGGCCGTATGCATCGATCTGATGCAGAGGCCGGGGTAAACCCCCTTTTCAAAAAAAAAAAAAAAAAAAACTAGGCAGCAACTAGCATATGTTTAACTTTCTACAAGTAGAACGACATACGGTTACTAGTTCATGCACTTGTGTTGCTTACCTCTCCTTAATTTTGTTGATTTTGCATGTTATTAAGCCCATGTAACCGATGAACGCGGCATGCCAATATTGGCGCAAGGGTCATCGCTGAAGATCGCTGACCCGTTCGACTATGGAGGAGGGAACATAAATCCTTATGGGGTGGCTCATCCCGGCCTCATCTATGACATCGATCCAAGCGACTACAGCAAGTTCTTCAAATGTGCCATCGGCACCAAGAGGATGCCTGTGACGTGCAACACCACCACCACGCTACCGGCGTATTACATCAACCTACCATCCATCTCGGTTCCCGATCTCAGGCATCCCATCACCGTGTACAGGACGGTGACCAACGTCGGCGAGGTCAATTCTGTGTACCATGCCGCAGTGCAGAGCCCGATGGGAGTCAAGATGGAGGTCATCCCACCTGTTCTTATATTTGATGCTGCTAACAAAGTTCAAACATATCAGGTGAAGCTGTCACCTATGTGGAAGTTGCACGGGGACTACACGTTTGGTAGCCTTACTTGGCAGAATGACCAAAAGGCGGTAAGGATTCCAGTTGTGGCCCGGATTACAATTCAAGAAATCTAGGCGGATGTTGCATAATGAAATAAAAATACCATTGCCAAATTTTCAATAAAATATAGACCCACATGGCAGTGACTAGGAAACCATGCATGCCACCTGACACGTGGGCCCCTCTCTCTCACGACATGAGGTGTTTGAAATTGTATTACCGATGAGGATGAGTTGCAAAAATCAAAAGGATAACTATAAATATGTTATTGCTAATTTTTAGTTGCCTTAAAGCTTTGAACATTTTGGTGATGCCAAATTTCAGACTACTAAGTCAAAATGCGCTGTCTGAAGATGTGTATCTGTAGTGAAATGCCATTAATTGCAATTTTAGTTTGTAATGAGTCGCATTGTTGGATGCTAACTAAAATGTTAAGAGATATGAACAAGATTTAAGGGGGAAAAAGGGAAATAGAAAATAGACAGTAGTCTCTTAGCAAGTCTAACATTTAGAACAAAAACCAAACAAGATGGAAACATTTTTTTTAATACACAAAGCTTGCGTATCATTCTATTGATAGAAGGAGTCAGAACAGTACATGATGGTGTACAACACATGATACGGACACATGAGCGTGAACATGATGCCGGAGCAGAGGAAATGAGATGCTCGGTCCAAAGAGAGAAAACAAAGCTAAACTTGCCATCCTAAAAAGTATCACAGCCCAACGACATGACGACCAACATCTTCAGACCCGAAATCGAGAACGCCGTGAGCAATCAAGACAGCGCCTTGACGAGGGAGAAGCGAAAGAGACCAGCCATGGTGACCGCCACTTCGAGTACGTGCCTTCTTTTTTACCCTGATGGCCGGTCTCTTTCGCTGCTGCGAAAAGGTCTGCAGATATATGCAACAGACAACATAAGACAGCACCGGGCGGCACCGTGAGCGTGAGATGGACGACCACCGGGTGTTCTCGCCGCTCGTTAAGCAAGCTAGCAGCAGAGAAAAAGCTGTGTGACCGTGGTCTCACTCACGCTTGCTTCCATCATGCTTGAGTCTCCACCTTGGCTCGTCTCCGGCCGGCCGTATTGGTGGTGCCACCGTACGTCCCACTCCAGTTGGTGTCCGTGGCGGTGTCGCTGTCATTTTTCTCTCTGGTCGATGCGCCACTTGTTTGGAGAACACCGAAATCATCATGTGGTGGACTCGCCTTTCTTCTGGCAACAATGATCTATCGCCTCTGTACGATGTTGTTCAACCTGGACGTCTAAACTCACAGCTTGCAAGTCCACAAGTCACCCAGATCAAGAATCAAGACACTGTGAAGATGGAAAACACACAGGAACACCACCACGTACGTGGAGCTGGGATTTTCTTGGGCTCAACTACCCGTCCAACCATACGCCGGTCAGTGAGTTTTTTTTTTTTTGCATGGTAATATATGTCTCATTCATATCATAAAGATCAAAGTACAAATCGCGTAAGGACCGACATGACAAAACTGAAAAGATTGCAGAACATCTCTCAGCTTGACACCAACGTTCTTGATTTCTCGTAAGGCCAGTGAGCTACTCCACGCAAGCAACTATGGAGAGGATATAATCATCAGCGTGATTCACAAAGGTCATCCGTATTTTATATGTGCAAGTTTTTTATTTACCATTTTTGATTCTTTTTTCCAGTGGTGGTCAGAAAGGCCGTTTTCCAAAAAAAATAATCAGAAATATCAGAATTATTTCGATCAGTTTACGCCCAAAGACATTTGAATATTTTTCAAATTTCAATCAAATTATGTTGAATTTGGGCAAAATTTGTAGTACAAGACAGTATTTTTCCTACCAGTGGTGCCAGAAAGTCCGGTTTCCGGATTTTGCGGCCTGTAATGAAAAACCCTGATTAAGTGACACGACTTTAGCCTTCTTGAATGAACCTTTTTTTTTGGAAAAGAGGCCATCGCCCGGCTTTAAATTAATGAAGCCCTTATAATGAATGATACAACACCGCACCACACACAAAAAACAAAAACCGGTAAGATACATAGGTGCTGAGGACGAACAACAAAACCCACTAACTACAAGCAAGCATAAGGTGGGATAATGAAGCACCGCTTGAAGTCAACGAGGCCCTCATCCGCAATCAAGCAAACTGAAGCAAGAACGAGGCTAACTCGAGAAAGGTACTGGGCGCTTGCCTTCCTCATGATTCTCATCCCTTGGGAGGTTTGGTCGGAGCGCAATGCTAGAGTCTTCCGCAACTCGGCGGCCCCTTCCATGATCATGATCAACAAAATCAAATAGGAGGTGTCGCTTTGGGCTTTGGCTGGAGCGAAATATTTGGGTGTTGTAACGTCGCGAGAGTAGTCATTTTATTCACCGCTTTGTGGTTTCTGTCTAAAACTTTCTCCCTTCATCGATGAAATGGCAGGTCTTTTGCCTTGTTTTCAAAAAAAAAAAAGCGGATGGAGACACTATTGCTTGTCCATGTCATGATGTTGATGTTGTCGTGCTTTCTTTTATCAAAGTGTCGTGTGTGGTTGTCGCGACATGTTTATTTGCGGTCTTTTTACAAGGAAAAAGAGGCATGCACTTGGTGGGCGCTGGCAATAGAGGCCTCAGTCGTGCCTACCCTTTGTCCTATGGTCGTCTTCTCAATCTTCTAGGGAAGTAATTGTACGATCTCTTTCTAATATTAATCGCATAAAACCGTCTTTATTGTGACAAAAATCACCAAATGCCACAATGATTCGCCTTGACGTAAAATCATCAACGAATATTAAATTTTTTGTACCAACTTTTTTTTACCAAAAACAATGATGTCTAGATAATTGTCCAGAGATGCGACTGATGAGAATGGGCCCCGCAATTTAGACTGACGTGACACGAGGGAGACGACGCGCGCTGGCAGCCGTTAACAGCTCAGTCGGCGGCGGTAAGAAGAGGTCGTTCGACACATCCGCCCTTGAGCTCTCTCTCTCTCTCTCTCTCTCTCTCTCTCTCTCTCTCTCTCTCTCCTGTATTCGTCGCTGCCGAGGACCGTGTTATTTGCCCCGTCGTTATCGCTGCCGCTACCGATGATCACGTGATTTGCCACCCCGTTGTTGCTACATTGCTGCCAACAGCCACGTGATTCACCGTTCCGTCGTTACCTCCGACAAGGGTTTCACATTACAACAGCATGACCTGCGATGAGTCCATGGACAATGATGTGAGTTCAAATGTAAGTGATTTGCTCTGCTACGGTTAGGTTTTGATTTGTTGTTTGTCGATTTCAACTGTGATTTGACTCCATGGCTTTGGTTTGACGTGCTTGCTCGTGGTTTTGAAGGTCCTTAACACCGACACTGCGGCCATACCATTGTCGGATTTTGAAGACATTGATCTGGATGCCTCTATCTTGTGCAACCACAACTCTCGGCTGGATAGATCGGTCGCCTTTGACGGTAGCAACATTGGCATGAGGTTTTATGGGTGTGCTGACCATATTAGTGACTGTATTCTTAACTACTTCCACATTGACATGTTGCTCTTATGAATTTTGTGCAAATGTAGTTAGGTTGTAGTGTTAAGTAGTGAAACTATTTGGCCATAAGTGTTTAATATTAGGTTCATTCAACATCTTTTCAAAGTTTGCTTAAAATAATTAATGAAGTGCTCAGTGTCCATGTGTTTAAATTAGTTAATGAACTAAGAAAGTTTGCTTTAAATAGTTCATTAAACATCTATTTAGTGTCCAGCAGTAAATTTAGTGCTCACCGTCCATGTGTTTAAAATAGTTAGAGTCAATGCGCAAAGTAATGTTTTTGAAAAGGAAGTTTGCTTATTGCCTAATGGAAATTGTTGTTTGGGTCTTGCAGGAAGGGATAAATTGTGGACATGTTCAGTGGATTGATATAGAGTGGCCTACACAACTCCATAAGACCCTTCCCAAGCTCCTGGATAAGTATGAAGAATGCAAAACTATAAGAACCAAGAACAATCTTGCTCATTCAGAGGAACATTCCAAGCTTTCAGATAAGAATAAGGAGTTTGAGCTTAAACAGAACTAGCTTGTTGATGATGCGAACATGCTAATGGAAACTCAAGAGCAGATGGTGCTAGAGATGAACTACCAGAAGATAAGGACGAGTAGTGCAGAGAAGGAGGTTGAGGAATTTCTTAAGGTGCAAAAATTGAAAGAGAGAGATGACATGGAGGAGGAGAGGAATAAACTAAAGAATGGAGGGGGACAGCTAAAAATCATTCAAGATTCTCAAGGAAATGTGATTGAATTTGAATATGAATATGATGAACGCGGCATGCCGATACTGGTGGAAGGGATATCACAGAAGATCGCCGACTCGTTCTACTACGGAGGTGGGAACATCAACCCTGGCGGGGCGGCTCGTGCCGACCTCATCTAGAACAATGATCCAAGCGATTACAAAAAATATATTCAAATGCACCCTCATCAAGGACAGCCGTGACGTGCAAGGCCACAACCGCGCTATCCACATATTAACTCAACCTGCCATCCATCTCGGTTCCTATTCTCAGGTATCCCATCACCGTGTCATGCAGGGTGACCAGTTTTAGTGAGGTCAATTTTGTGTGGCATGCCACGGTCCAGAGTCCGACCAGAGTCAAGATGGAGGTCTTACCGCCTGTTGTCACGTTCCACGCTGCCAACAAAGTTCGGATGTTCCAGGTGAAGTTGTCACCAATGTCAAAGTTGCCCAAGGGCTGCACATTTGGTATCCTTAAATGGCATAACGACCAAAATGGTGGTCAGGATTTGAGTTGTGGCATGGATTACAATTCAGGAAATCTGCACAGATGTTGCATATTAAAAAAGATATCATTCCCACTCCACACTTACAATAAAACTCAGACCCACATAACAGTGAGTAGGAAACCATGCGACCTGATATATGCC
>NC_041381.1:678123532-678136130 GCF_002162155.2 Triticum dicoccoides | reverse complement strand
GATCAATAGGATAATTTAAATATTTCATTTGCTAATTTTGAGGTGCCCTTATAAATATTCCGGTCATGTTGAATTTCCGTCCGCCATGTGAAATAATTGCCCTATTTGAAGATGTGTGCCTAGTGAAATGACAGTGCAACTTTTAGTATGTAAGTTGTAAATCTGTGAGCATTGTTGGATGCTAATAGAACCGCTAAGAGACGTGACTAATAAGATTTAAGAAAAAAAATAGGGAAATAGAAAATGACACCCTTTTAGTAAGTGAGACAAGTAGAACAAAAACCTATCAGGATGGAAACCTGACTGTAATTCTAGTTCAAAGCAGAATTTTGCTGCTTAAATCTGGTTCAATGTGACCCGAATTATGAGCTCTAGTTAGCCTGTCAGCATGTCCAGTTGACCACGCACCCTTTCACCCTCCCCGCTCGAATAGTAAACCATCACCCTGCTTGGTGGTGCACCCTAATAGTATGTGGCATGTCGATGATTCACCGGGCAACGATAACCAATCAGCTGAGGGACCTAATTACATAATTAGCTTTCTCCTTAACCTTTTAGTACGTTGGTTTATTTACATGATCATTGTAGTGATGACACTGTTGTGTGTGAACCCTTGTGCGGAGGGAATATATAAAAAAAAAATTTCAAAACGGAGGCAAAAAATTTGCTTCATCGATTAATTAAGAAGAAGAGTTGCCCGGTTAATTAATGGAAAACCGGGCGAAAACTAAGGGAATATACATTTTGGCTGGTTAGTGGATCGACAGACTCAAATGCCTGGAATCTCTAGTGGTCACGCGGCATCACATCATAGGGGTCGTTGCTAGCTTTTAGTAGTTAGTTGAGACGTTGGAATTGAAGAACATCGTGCAATTCCGCTAGATCATTGTTGCCAGAAGAAAGGCAAGCCCACTACTACCTAGCCGTCCAGCCATCCTGTTGCTCGTGAGATTCAGTGCGCTAGCATATGATGATTTTTGTATTCTCCGAGCAGGTGCGTACAAATATATATGTGCGCGCGAGGGCGCATCGACCAGAAAAGTGACATCGCCACCGCCACCGCCACAAACCGACAGTGGGCGTGTCATCACCGGCACGGCTGGCCGGGACGAGCCGAGGTGGAGACTCAATTATGCAGGAAGGCAGTGAGAGTGTGAGTGAGCCCACAGTCACACAGCTTACTGTCTGCCGCTAGCTTGTACTCCCTCCGTTCGGAATTACTTGTCTCGAAAATGAATGTATCTAGATGTATTTTAGTTCTAGATACATCCATTTCCGAGACAAGTAATTCCGAACGGAGGGAGTAGGCTTTACGCCCAGCCTTATCAGCATGAGAAAAGGGGCATGCTGAACGAGCGGTGAGCACGCCAGTGCTCATCCATCTCACCCTCACGGGTGCTGTCTTCTTTCGTGTGATGCATATATCTGTACATCTTTTCGCAGTGAAAGAGGCCGGCGGCGATGGTGGCCTTCCTTCTTTTCGAGCATGATGCACGCATGCGTGTGTTTGTCCTGGTTTCCAAATTAGAATCGCATGCGTGCTCCCTTTTGCAATTTCCGTACGTGGGACTGGGACGGGATTGCGACTTATATGGATGAACGAGCCTCGTTTGTATTTCACAAAATATATACTCTTCAAAGGCAACCCGCAATTTTTTTTTCGCATCTGGACGCGGATAAAAGGCCAGTCCACGGACCTTAATACGAGAGGACGGCATCCAATGCCAACCTGTATATGTCCACCAATAAATTTAAATTAAAACATGCTTCGATCCACACAGCATGCCAGATCACACCAGTGTCGCATCACAGCCCGATCACAACCATAAAAATGAAAATATGCTTAGTTTTTACCAATGAAAAAAATAGCGCGCTACACAAAATAGCGTCACCCCTGAAAATATGCTATTAGCGTGCTATAGCGTGCTATTAGCGAGACATTGTACACCGATCAATTTAGCGAGACAATTTTCTACACGCTATAGCGCGCTATTTTTTCCAGTGGTTTTTACATATTCTAATCCAAAAGAACATCAGTCGGGCAGTCCATACATTTCTGCCCCGCGGGACCGGCAATCTCAGCCGTCAGCTGGCCGATCAAGGTGGTGTCATCGCCACTGTGTAGGCAGATTCCACCTCCGCGTCCGCCTCCATCGCATCCTCATAGTCTGCCGCCGCCAACTCATTCTTCTGTCGCTCAACATCTGGTAGCGGACGGATTACACGATGATTCTTACATCGGCATCCAAAGAGTCCATATTCGAGGTCAACATCTTAGCGTCCTCCGCATTTGCGATGATCTTCATCCTCTTTTCCTTGAGCGCAGCCTTTCTCGCCTCGATCATGCTCCTCCTCTCTTCGAGTTTGATCTTCTTGTCCATTGCCTCCATCAACAATTTGAAACTCTCCGCCTTCCTCTTCTCCTTAATTTCCGAGTATTTCACGCATGTCTCCTCCTTCTACGCCAAGATCATCCGGATCATTGTCCTCGCGGTCCTCCTCCTCCTCCCCCCTCCAGCTGCTGCTCTCCGCTGGCCCAATCTTGTTGTTGCTATC
This sequence comes from Triticum dicoccoides, assembly GCF_002162155.2. Lineage (NCBI taxonomy): Eukaryota > Viridiplantae > Streptophyta > Magnoliopsida > Poales > Poaceae > Triticum > Triticum dicoccoides. The sequence goes on along the minus strand of NC_041381.1, from coordinate 678,133,574 downwards.
ACTACTAGGGAAAATCCAATAGGTAGACTCATAGAAGTAGCGAGGGGCAGATGTAGGGTTTTCCTAGTAGTGTGATGATATTTGGACATGTTTATGATGATATTTGGACATGTATATGATGATATTTGGACACGTATTGCTTGTCTGTTTCGACATGTGTACGAATTTGCAGGGAACACCTCCGAGTGGCCTATGTTTTGCCGGCATGTTGATTCATTTCCGTTCCAGCAAATTCCAGGCGCTTGATATGTGCTATTTTAGCAAAGGTCATGCCAACAAAATCGTGGATTTTAGCATAGTTGTGCTATCAAGTAGAAGAATATCGAGTGCCTGTGAATTGCCAGAACAAGAATTAAACGATATTCTGGCAAAACATAGGCCATTTTTTTTATGTCATTACTCCATATATGTAACGGGCTGACTTCCAGTTTGTTGGGGCAGCTCCTTGTGTGACTTTCATTTTGTTCTTAAAGGAAGAATTCCAACTGCCGTCATGGGGGTCTCTTTTCCTTCTTCTCCTTGTGCTAGAAATTTGTAATGTATTTGGGGAAGGAGGAGTATCGACCATCAACGCCGGTCGAAAATCAGTAAGAGAGTGTCCATCATATATGAGAGAGGAAGAATCTCGACTGTTGTCATGAGGGTCGCTTCTCCTTCTTCTACTTGTGCTAGACCTTTGTAATGCACTAGGGAAAGGAGGAGTAGCGACCATGATGTCGCTTGAACTACGTCGGTATTTTCCCAAAGCATGGTATCAATCCAGTAGGAGAACCAAGCAACACTATGTAAACTGTACTCGCACACAAATAACAAATACTTTCTACCTTACGCGTATAAAGGGTTGTCAATCCCTTTACGGTAAACGGCGTGCGAGATTGTCAACTTGACGGGATAAAAATAGTGATAGATTGGATAAATACATCTCGAACAAACGCGAAATAAAAGATGCAAATAAAAAGTGGAAGCAAGATATTTTGTGTTTATGATAATATAGATCTGAAAATAAAAGATGCAAATAGAGGAAAAAGAAAATAACAATGTAGATCGGAAAATATATGATAGGAAAATAAACCCGGGGGGCCGTAGATTTCACTAGTGGCTTCTCTTGGAAAATAGCAAATGGTGGGAGAACTATTACTGTTGGGAAATTGATAGAAGTGCAAATACTCATGACGATATCCAAGACAATGATCATATATAGGCATCACGTCCAAGATTAGTAGACCGAGTCCTGCGTGCATCTACTACTATTACTCTACACATCGACCACTATACAACATGCATCTAGTGTATTAAGTTCATGGAAAATGGAGTAATGGAATAAGAACGATGACATGATGTAGACAAGATCTATTCATGCAGGAATAGAAACTACAAGAAACCTGTTAATCTATGACGGATTTTTGATGACATTTTCGGAAACCGCCATGGATGGGTTGATACACCCCTGCAAGCTCGCCAAAGCCCGCTAAAGCCCGACTAACTGTTTCCCGTATAAAAACCTAACCCTGACACCCTCCTCCTCGGCACCCTCTCTCCCCCCGTAGCGCACTCCCATTCCTCCTCAACTCACAGCGCCGCCACCCACCCCTACTCGCCTCCCTCATCAACAGCTCGTCGCCGGCCCTTCACCTCCCCTCCTCTCACCTCGCAGCATCAGCAGTTGCCAGATCCACCTAATCCCCTACCCATCCACCCCTCTCGCAACCCATCTCTCTCTCACGTGCGACCCCTCACGCCATGACCAGTGCCCGTCGATTCCGACGGGTCTCCAACCCTCTGCCATCCAGTCCGGCTGGATGCCGCTCACGGTGTCCGACACTCGCCCGCAACCCCTCGCCCCGTGGCTAGGGTTTCAGATGTAGCGCCGCGTCTGTCGCCGATGCATCTCCAGCGGCCCCTCTCCATCGCACGCTACGCCCCCTCGCACCATGTTCGCCTCCTGGATGGCTGCCCCTACTTGATGTGCTCGCCTGAGTTGGGCTGGCGGCGCAAATTCCGTTCCCAACCCATCAGTTTCTGCTATCTTGCTGCTGCAATACCTGAATTTTTTGGCTGCTAATATGTTTTTGACAGTTTTGCTACAATATCATCACCTTATCTAGTGATTTGGAAAATTTTGCTATTGCAATAGTTTGAAGCAAAACCTCCGTTCTTTTCAGTTGTGCAGGAACTTTGCTGCCATCTCATCTGTTGGGCTGTATCAAGGGAAGGCAAGAGGGCCATATCATGGAGCAGCTGCAGTGGCATGCAGGAGAGGAGGGCCGACCCCGACGCCACTGAAGGTCTCTCTCTCTGTTCTGCTAATGAGCTAGGAGAATCATCAGCGAACTTAAACAAATATGAGTATATTCATTTGATTAATCAATCTCTTTTGATCCCACAAGTTGGACCATACTAGACATGAAGGAGATTTAGAAAATTGTGCCTTTCATTTGATGCTTGCTTGTATTCACACACTAGATGGTCATGTGAAGAATTTTACATTTGTTTGTCAAATATTGCCTGCAGGTCCTGTGTATAAAATGTTTACCCAAGTTGTCGATGCCACCATCTATCCTTTTTAGTTCAGTTAATCGACACACATTCCTTCAACGGATGCATTCATGATTAAGTTTTTTTCTTTTGGATTTCTAGTTTTGATTCATGTCAAATCAAATGCAAATATGCAATTGGTGCAGGTATATTACTGCTACTCTTATCAGGCATATACTTTGTTCTAATCAAATTTGATAGGATTAATGTGACACACTACCTGTATTCAGTGCGGAGGACTAGCTGGCTTGGTCTCCATAGCTAGTTGTTATCATGCACCTTCTCATGTCCTTAATATATTGTTAATTATCGGTGTGATTTTTGTTACTCTTTTTATCTTCCGAATCAGATGTAAGTACTGCCGTTCGGTGTTCCTCCTCTACCACCATTGTGTGGACTAACAAAGCAGAGGAAAGATGGGATGCATATGACAGGATGGAACAAATTAAATGAATAGATAAATCATTAATTCGAACAAATTCATGTATGCAATATAAACTAACATAAAGGTACATGAGGATAAACTAACTGACAAAAGCAGATTATTCACTGAATATCTCTGCACATTTCTAACCTTGATTTCATATAAAAACAATCCAATTTATCTTCTCGCTTATGTCCTAGATTTCACTATGACTTGACTCTTTTTCTTTGATTTCTTGATACACAACTTGTTGTCTATAGGTGCAGATGCTGAAATCTTCCTACTGTAGGTGTACCTTTCACATGTTTGCTGAGATGTTTGATCACGTCAAAACAAAAAACCTGGTCTTATGCAATTCCATCAAAATAGCTTAGTGATTGCTGCTGCATGGTGTACATGTAAGTCCCTCGAGATCCCACATCCTACTTAATTAATTATGTGCATTAAGTATTCTAGCTTGCATAAGCTAAGGTGACTTCTTACCATTATGTATATGTGTGTAGTTGTTCAAGCTTGCGTAACACTAACTAAAATCACAAGAAAAATAGACATGCTTCCGGATTTGCAATAAAGATGTTAAATATGAAATTGTTGTAGGATATGTGCTAGGATTTTATAGTTAAGCAGTGCTTTTTGTTTCATGGTGATACCTTTTTGTTCCCCTACATTGAGGATATCTAAAATGTAAACTGTACAAGATGAACCAATAAAAAATAAACTCACACTTCGTCTTGTACTTTAACAACCTTGCATTGCTTTGATACACTACTAGAGTGGCCATCACCTGATGTTCATGTGTTCTGATTCGGCTTGTACCTTAATGACCGTGAAGTAATTTTTAAGCCATGTATAGACTAAATTTATAGTTCTTGTGCAAGCTAATGTGGTTTTCTACTATTGTCACCTTGTATAAATATATACTGGTTCAGTTCATTTCATTGTTGTTGCCGGGTTTATATAGTATCAACTACTGCTGCTATAGTACTTGGAGTTTTGTGATGTGTGTTTTGTTACTTTGTCATTTGACACACTTTTCTTTGGATTAATTTTAAGCAACCTCATGTTCACTCTTGTTTTATAGTAGATACAATGTTATTCTCATTTGTAGGCACTATAAGATTGAAGAATTTTTGATAGCATGTAATTCATTTTTATATTTGTTGCAATTCTCTTATCTCTACTATCTATTCATAATTACAAACGTCTAATATTCTTGTAAAATATGCTAGGTAAGATCGGATAGCGGGCTACTTGGTGTTTCCCATCACAATCCACCATGACATGATAGTTGCCATCAAGGTCGCCGACCGCAAGAGCTTGAATAACAGTAGTTTATGTTCTCTGTTGATGTAAAATGGACTGTATCGGTTCCTAACCCTGTTGTGATATATATTGTCAATATATGCTGTGATATAGTTTGTCAATCTATGCTACAAGTTATCATTTCATAGATGATTCGTAAACTGCTATTTTGTAGATGGCAGCATAAACTGTGTAATGTTTGTCACTTTGCAAATACTTTTTTGTTGGGCTAAAATTGGCAAGATTTGGCTAATGCATAATGCTACGTACTAGGTCAAATTTTGTCCAAAGGAAATGGGCCCAGCCAAATTTAAATCGCCCTCTAAATTGTGCCAAAATCCATGACGATTCATGTGACGAAAAATAGTATACACGTATGCCTCCACATCATTCGAATTGGTCAACTGAAAATCCTACGTGGCGTTAGTCAATGACGGATTGTTCCGTCACAATGGTTTGGGCCTGGGCGGGCTTGGGGCAGATCCATGACGGCCAAGAGCCATCACGCAAGGTGCCATATCAAATTATGACGCGATATACATGACGGATTTCGGATCCGTCAAGGATGGGAACCCATGACAGTTTCCCATTGATCTGTGACGGACTAGATTCGTCGTGTATTAACAGATTTCTTATAGCGAAACCCCATCGTTTTATCCTTGATAGAGACAATCAATACGTGTCTTGCTCCCCCTTCAGTCACTAGGAAAGGACATTTTAAGATCCAACCCATCACAAAGCACCTCTTCCCATTGCAAGACAAATAAATCAAGTTGCTCAAACAAAACCCAAGTATCGAAGAAGAAATACGAGGCTATTGTAATCAAGAATGGATATTAAATCAAAGCAAATCTGATCATAAACTCACACTTCATCGGATCCCAACAAACACACCATAAAAAGTCACTACATCAAATAGATCTCCAAGAGACCATTGTATTGAGATACAAAAAGAGAGAGAAAACCATCTAGCTACTGCCTTTAAAACCAATCACTCTATCAGCCCGAATTTTACTACATACGTGCCACTAGTCTATAAATTGCTTGATGGTAACTTCATTGCCAAAAACTTGATAAGATTTTGTTAATGATGGTAACTTCATTGCATACATTCTTCTTAAGTAAACTACATCGCTAACTATATATGTTACTATTACGTTTTTCAACAGAGGCTCCCGAAGGAGGTTGTGCCTGACATGATGTTTATCGAAGGTGATATGCATATGGTTAGCTTACGACCAACTCCTTCGAAGGCTTGCCATAGTGCATACTCCATTTCTTCAAATGATGGAAGGCTCAAAATCAAAGAATGGAGCAAAGTGATGACTACGCCCACACAACTAGTTAGAGACAACATGAATGTGCGCAAGCCACAAGTTGGAGATAGGTTTATCTCCATTCTCCATGTTGGAGATGGACCGGTTTATCTTTTTTATGGTATTTTACCTAGTAGAGAGGAGTAGGTCCTAAGTATTAAGAAGAATTAGTTAGTGTTGATTATGACTATGATGATGAGGAGTAGGTCCTAAGTTGTTATTATGTGCAACAATGTGTTAGAGTTGATGATGAGGAGGAGAAGGAGTTGTGATTATGAGTAGTGATCAAGTTGTTATATGATGTCATGGAAGAAAATGATGATGAGGAGGAGTTGTTATATGACAATGATGTATTATGATGATAAGTTGTTAATGATATTATGATGATGATAATGATGATGATGATGATGAGTTATTATATCACTAGGTGAAAGAACCGCGGATTAGTTTCAAGTGGATGGATCCAAAGTGACCACGATCCATCGTGGTCACTTTGGATCCATCCACTTGAAACTAATCCGCGGTTCTTTCAACCAATGATATAATAACTCATTATGATATAATAACAATCTCTAAATTGCTACTATACGAAAACTTGTATAACAGTGTATGAATAAGACATAAAAGAAAAAAATAAAATACGTAATAATAGTAGTAGCGCGGGCTAGATCGGCGCTGCTAGTAACTACTAGTAGCGCGTTCCACAAAAAGCGCTACTGCTAAGTAGGTATAGCAGTAGCGCTGGCGAACACACGCTATTGCTACAAGTTAGCTACAGCGTCTTAGCAGTAGCGAGGGCTCCAGCGCTACTGCTAGCCAAAAACCAGCGCTACTGCTAGACTTTTCCCTAATAATGATCGCTAGTTGATGTGAAGGCCGAGCAAGTGAAATTCTTCCCCAATTTTAAACTATACATCACAAGTTACATAACTATCATGGCGTCGACATTGTGGTGTGTGAACTGTTGTGCACTTGTGCCGGGAGAATATTTTCGAGTGGTTAGTGGGGCGCGCAACAACCTGGCGCGGCCACCTGTGCTCTCTATCAGCACCACCGAGAGGCGGGAGAAGAAAAGCAAGTCCACTAAGGACAGGGAGTTTCTTAGCATGAGCTCGTATGAGCTCCGGTGGACAGTAAAATAAAAAAAGTTAAGAAATCCTAAAATGTTTTAGTGATAAACATTGACAGAAGTTTTCAATGCTTGGAAAATTTTATTGTGAAATGATATTTGTAGAAGCCGTGGCAAAAAAAATTGATGCACCAATAATGTCATTTCCAAAAGCATTTTGGAGTGATGATTTTTTTGTTTTTTTGCCATGGCTTCAACCAATGTCTTTTCACAATGAAGTTTTGCAAACATTGCGAACTTTTGTCGACGTTTATCACTAAAAAAACAGAATTTTTTTTATTTTTTTAAATATTTTTTGATTTTACTGTTCACCCATGCTCATTTGAGCTCAGGTGTAGACGAGTACTTTCGGTCCACTAATCCCATATACTCCATGCCATAACCGTCAGGCAAGGTAGGCCTAGCAGGTGGCCATCGGAGAGCGGCAGTGCCACCGACGGTGAATTTTCTTTGTTTGTACAACATGCATACCTTAACGGGCAAGAGCAAGATTTCCAGAAAAAGGAGGAGCGCACTCGCTTGGGGCACTGGCGATGGTGATGACCATCTTCTGGTAAAGCTGAGATGCGGCAACCATATGTGCCAAATGTTTCTCCTGTTTTTCAACCACTTTTTGGTCCCCACGTCAGAATCTCATACATGACCATCCAACAGGCCTAGTGCTTACTACTCCCTTCGTCCCATAATATAAGAACGTTCTCCCTCCGTCCCATAATATAAAAATGTTTTGTAGAGCTTATTTTGTGCCCCAAGTATATGCCAGTGTATGTTTGGCAACAGAATAGAGGACAGTGTATTTTTTTTTTTGTAGAGCTTATTTACTTCATTATAAACTTTCTCGGCGTGGGCAAGATCGGATAGGCAGGACCCAAGCGTGACATGACAGGCAGAATACATAGCTACATCCACTTTAGGGTGGACAAAAAGCTTGAAGCTCGCGAGCTTAATAAGTACAACCTTCATCTTAAATTACTTGTTTTAGATTTGTCTCCATATGGATATATCTAACACTCAAATATGTCCTTGATGCAGCAGTAGAAGGGAGTACTTGTCAATTTGGTTCCTTAAGCTCGTAACTTTGTCCTTAATGAATTGGGCCTAACGAGTTTTACGATTACCTACGGCGGCGTAGAACTCCTGGACACTTGGAGTCCAGGAAAAAATATGTTGAACAGGCCATTGTAAGGTTCCTTCCAGAATCTATCATTCAATTTTGTGGTCCAAATTATGGGTAATCTGAATGTTTATTAGGTGTTTGTGCTAATGTGTGTTAACAAGGCTCACGAGCTTAATGAGAGCTTCAAACGAGCTGATTCAAGAAGGATTTTTCTTATAATCTTAACGAGCTTAGGAAGCACGAGCTTAACGAGTTGAGCAGTTCACTAATTCACCCCTAGGCCACTCCACTGTGCGCGGTGTCTATAAATACTAGTACCACCGCACAGCCCCTGCATATCAATAAGCGCCGATGTGCATGCCACATAGAGTCGCTGGCACACTGACTGATTAGGGATACCAGTACCACTAAGTAAGATCGACGACATGGGATTCATGTGCTGTTCCTCACACCCACTACGGGCAGCCTCGTTGCTGCTGCTTTGCTTCTGCGTGGTGCTATCCAGAGTGCACGCAGGAGGATCTCGTTCTCGCGAGGTAAGCATGATTGTGTGACGGTATGTGTTTCTAGCTAGCTGGAGTAGTAGTTAACCATGCATGCATATCTGTGTGCCTCTTCTAGCTTTACATCGCTTACCTAGGCGACGTGAAGCACGAGCACCCGGACGATGTCGTCGCCTCTCACCATGAAATGCTCGGCACTCTTCTCCAAAGGTTTGAGCTGTTTAGCAAGGAGCTACTTTGTAGGAAGAACGGAATTAATTAATAGGAGGCCGGCCCTTGGTAGCACTCACCACTTTGAGCTTTTCTAGCAGGGAGGGTTCCTCAGCCTCCATGGTCTACCACTACAAGCATGGTTTCTCGGGCTTCGCCGCCATGCTCACCACGGACCAAGCAACAAGGCTTGCAGGTCATCTCCGTTTTCCTAGCATAATACTACTATCTCTAGTTCAAAAATAGGGTGACAGTTTTCATATTGGCATGGACTTCAAGACATAACACAATCTAAAAATAATAATATTGTGAGAATACTTTTGAGACAAATCTATATATATTGTTTCCCCATGTTACCAATGTGAATATTCAAAACATTTGGCAGTTTTGGAAGTTTAACTGGAGGTGCCAAAACCAAAATATCATTCTTTTCCTGGTATGAACCGTGTGCAGAATTTCCGGGAGTCATCAGCGTTCAACCGAGCAAGACGTACAGGAGCACCACCACGCGGAGCTGGGATTTTCTTGGGCTCCATTATCCGTCCTCCCATATGCCGGCCAGTGAGTTACTGCACGCAAGCAACTACGGAGAGGATATAATCATTGGCGTGATTGACACCGGTTAGTACAATAAGTGCAAGCTTTTCTTTTTACCATATCTGGTACTCCCTCCGTCTGAAAATATTTGTCATCAAAATGAATAAAAAGAGCCGTATCTAGATGTATTTTAGTTCTAGATACATTTTCTTTTGTCCATTTTGATGACAAGTATTTTCGGACGGAGGGAGTATATTTTTTACAGTGATGGCCGGCAGGCCTCCTTCCAATTTTTTTTTCCAGAAATGTAACTAATTAATGGAATCAGGGATATGGCCGGAGTCTAGAAGCTTCAGTGACCAAGGGTACGGGCCGGTGCCATCAAGGTGGAAAGGAAAGTGCCAGGTTGGGCCCGATTGGGGCAACAACAATTGCAGCCGCAAGATCATCGGCGCAAGGTTCTATACCGTTGGGATCGCCGACAAATACTTAAAGGCGGACTCTCTCTCGCCCCGGGATCACAACGGCCATGGCACGCACACGGCTTCCACTGCTGCGGGCTCCACCGTGGAGGAGGAGGTGGCCAGCTTCCACGGCCTTGCTGCGGGGGTGGCACGCGGAGGCGCGCCACGCGCTTGCATCGCAATGTACAAATCACTCTGGAGCGTGGACGAAACCGGCTCCACGGCATCTGTGCTAGCCGCCATCGACGACGCGATCCATGACGGGGTGGACGTATTGTCAATGTCCCTCGCGTCCCGTGACGGCTCGGACGACTACTCCTTTGCCACCTTGCACGCGGTCCAGAAAGGGATCACCGTGGTATTGTCTGCCGGTAACGATGGGCCCCGGGCCCAGACAGTCGCGAACAGCTCGCCGTGGGGCATTACCGTCGCGGCCAGCAAGCTGGACCGCTCGTTCCCGACGGTGGTCACGCTGGGAAACAAGCAACAAATGGTGGTAAGCGGT
>NC_041381.1:678119421-678123201 GCF_002162155.2 Triticum dicoccoides | reverse complement strand
CTGTAGCTAGTGCGACATGCTGCACAACTTCTCGCATTGCTCCTAAATTAGCGCTGCCTGGCAATTTCTGCAGGGACAGTCTCTCTATTACCAACCCAAGAACTCATCATCCGGGAGCAGTTTCGCGTCTCTTGCATGTATATCAACGTAAGTAGAGAGAACAAAAGGATATGCAGTGCATGCACCGTGGTCATTAATTTTATTCATGCGACGCCAAAGATGCAAAATGAAGATATAAAACAGTGTCTTGAATTTGCTTTTGTGTTTAGCTGCACCAAGGAGGCGCTCGAGGAGGCATTCTCTGGCGAGGAACTGACTGGGATAATCCTGCTCTGCTACAAAGAGCCGCAGGCGCCTTTCAATCCACAGGGGGTTTTCATCCAGGCGTCCACGTACGTGGTGGACCATGGGGGATCTGGGCTCATCTTCGTGCAACGCACCACGGATGCCTTAGAAGTCATCCCGTATTACTGCACGGGCATCGCGTGCGTTCTCGTCGACCCCGATGTCGGGAACAAGATGCACCAATATTGCATGGACTCAAGGTAACATTTCATGATCGACCAATATAGATAGATATGCAGGTTCGTCAATAAATAATCAGGGTCGTCGACGGAACCAGTTCTATGTACAGCCTTGCATGCATAGCCGTGTCGTATGTACAGTCAATTTTGTTATCCTTTGATTTTGTTTTGTATGTAGCTCTCCTCGCCTGGCAAAGATTGAACCAGCACGCACCGTCACGGGCAAGGGCATACTGGCCCCGAAAGTGGCCACCTTCTCCTCGCGAGGCCCATCAATTGATTACCCCGCCTTCATCAAGCCTGACATAGCTGCGCCTGGATCCAACATCTTGGCAGCAGTCAGAAACTCCTACGAAACTATGTCTGGGACGTCCATGGCAGCCCCACATGTAACAGGTGTTGCAGCGCTGCTCAAAGCTATGCACCCAGACTGGTCTTCTGCTGCAATCAAATCAGCCATCGTCACCACTGGTTCGTAATAACAAACCATTTATAACTCTGTTCGTGCATGTAGGACCTCCAGTCCCTAGCTAGTTCGTTCATGCACTTGTGGTGTTTACCTCTGTTTTATTGGTTTTGCTTGCATGGTACAATTAATTAAGCCTGTGTAACTGATCAACGCGGCATGTCAATACTGGCGGAAGGACTGCCACGGAAGGTGGCCGACCCGTTCGACTATGGAGGTGGGAACATCAACCCTTCCAGGGCAGCCCATCCAGGACTGGTTTACGACATTAATCCACGCGATTACAACAAATTCTTCCAATGTGCAATCATCAATCAGAGGACATCGACATCCGTGGGCTGCAACGCCACACTACTGGCGTACAACCTCAACTTGCCGTCCATTTCAGTTCCCGACCTGAGGGGTCCGATCACCATCCCAAGGATGGTGACAAATGTCGGCGATGTCCATTCAGTGTATCATGCCATAGTGCAAAGCCCAGACGGAGTCAAGATGGAGGTTTTCCCACCTGTTCTTGTGTTCGACGATGCGAACAAAGTTCAAAAGTTTGATGTGAAGCTGTCACCTATGTGGAACTTGCAAGGGGACTACACGTTTGGCAGTCTTACTTGGCATAACGACCTACATACTGTGAGGATTCCAGTTGCGGCCCGGATTACAAATCAGGATTTCTATGCGGATGTTGCATAATAAAATGTAAATCCCATCACCTCACTTGCAATAAAAATCAGACCTATATGGCAGTGACTAGGTATCCATGTCATCCCACATGTGGGCTCTCTCTGTGTGTGTGTGTGTGTGTGTGACGAGACGAGGCGTTTGAAATTGTATTACCGAAGAGAGGATGGATTGCAAAAATAAACGCATTTGTTAATTTTTTGTTGTATCAACAAGCGGAAAAAAAACTATCAGGATGGAAACCAAATGGTAATTCTGGTTTGAATTAGAATTCCCGTGCTTATATCTAGTCCAGCTTGACACAAATACTAAATAGAGGTTCTGTTTGTAAGCATAATGACCGTAACGTCTGTGGTATGACGTGTCATGCCTGCAAGCCAACGCCAGCCGGCCCCACGCGCCATCCTACATACTCCCTCCGATTTTAGTTACTCCATATATTAGGTTTGTCTAAAGTCAAAGTTTATATACTTTCAACTAGTTTGTAGAAGAATATATTAAAATAAAAACCACCAATATATATCATTGGATTCATCATTGCATATATTTTCACACCATATAAATTTGTTACTGTAATTTTTCATATTGTTTTCAACAAACTTGGTCATACGCTATAAAGTCTGACTTCAATCAATGAAAGTTCCAACAAACTTGGTTATTCCCTCCACGGAGTTAACTTGGAAATCGCGAGCTCCATCACAATGCAAGTTCTTCGCGTGGCTGGCACTACGAAACAGATGCTGGACGTCCGACCGACTTGCTAGGAGGGGGCTGCCGCATCAGGACAAATGCCCTCTTTGTGATCAAGAGGAGGAAACAATCGACCATGTGTTACTAACATGCGGCTTCGACAGGACGATTTGGATGGTGGTCTGCAGGGCACTAGGGAAGCCAGAGTGGACGCCATCAGCGCAGGATGCCCTCATGCCATGGCTATGTGGAAAACAAGCAGCAGGCACCATGGCAAGGAAGGATTTGCACACTATACTGCTATTGACACTGTGGGAGTTGTGAAAGCATAGAAATGCAGGTGTGTTTGATGGTGCTTCGCCATCGACGGGTAGCCTCATGCAGAAAATTGAAGCGGAAGGACGGATTTGGTCGATGACCGGTCTCATGAAAGGAAACATGGACTTTGTGTTTGCGGGCTTAGCTAGGTGGATTAGTGGCGAGGAGTATTCGGGTGGTACTAAGTGGTGTGGAGTTGTATATACGATTGTGAGAGATCACACCACTTGTAAATGACCGGTGAAGGCTATCTACGCCTTTGCTTCTTTAATATATGATATGCACAGTCATGCATATTCGAGAAAAAGTCATTATATTAATTGGCACCATTCAGCTTACTTTTACTTGGCCGTCCACTCACTAATACTAGTTGGTTAATGGATTGAAAGCCGGCCACTAACTAATATACTAATCGGTTAATGGGTAATCCAGGGATCTGGCCCGAGTCAAGAAGCTTCAGCGATGTAGGGTACGGACCGATGCCAACGAGGTGGAAAGGGGAGTGCCAGACCGGGCCAGACTGGCGAATCAACAACTGCAGCCGAAAAATTATCAACACGCGGTTCTACACCGCTGGGGTCCCCGACGAGTACCTTAGGGCATGTACAACAGTGTCTAGTCAGCTGTCTGCAACACATGCCATGTAGGAAATTAGATGATGTGGGGGAGAGATAAGAAAAAAACGGCACAGTCCGTCGGTAGAAATAACGACAGTCTATTAGCGTGAAAATCGCTGATTACCGACAGTCTATTTCCCGTTGTACGAGAGCATCGTCTGATGGGATCCCATCTTCCACGGAAACCACCTCCCTCCTTTCCCGTGAAATTTGGTGATTAGCGACAGTCAAATAGACTCCCTGCTGTATAGGCTGTCCGTTACATGTATATACGTGACGTGGAGAAGTTTTACAGACACCCAGCGTCGGAACGATTGTACATGCCCTTAAAAGGGACTCACTGTCGCTGCGGGACCACTACGGCCACGGCAACCATTGTGCTTCCGGGCAATGCTAGACCTACCGTAACACTCGTTACGTGATTTACGTAAATAGCAACCTGGAGCGTTACTAGTGGATCATTAGGCGGGAGCAGGCCCACCACCCT
>NC_041381.1:678100006-678119300 GCF_002162155.2 Triticum dicoccoides | reverse complement strand
GTCTTCATAGCGGCTTTCGTAGATGTAGGATTATCGTTGTGCTTCCACCGCAGCGGGCTCAGCCGTAGGCGTGGACGGTGAGGCAGCTAGCTTCCACGGCCTTCCTGCGGGGGTGGCGCGGGGAGGCATACCGCGCGCTCGCATCGCGGTGTACAAGTCCATCTTTGCTGGCTATGGCGATTCGGCCACTGTGCTGGCCGCCATTGACGACGCGATCCACGACGGGGTGGATGTGTTGTCGCTGTCCCTCACTGCGGCGCACGAGAACTCGTACGGCGCCCATGCTCAAGAAGGGGATCACTGTGGTGTACTCCGCCGGAAACGACGGGCCCATGCTGCAGACAGTCGAGGATACCTCGCCTTGGGTCCTCACTGTCGCGGCGAGCAAGATCGACCGCTCGTTCCCGACGGTGATTACGTTGGGAAACAAGCAGCAAATGGTGGGCCAGTCTCTTTATTACCAAGTGAAGAACATCAACTCATCATCACACACGGCTAGCAATTTCACAAAGCTTATATGTGCACCATCGTGAGTAAAAACGGAAAAACTCCCGAGCTCTGACCAACCATGCATGCATGAAATATCTTACCCATGCTTGAACTTGATTTGCTTTTCTGGATCTAGTTGTGTGCCGAGACATGAGGTTCTTCATCAGATTGACGTGAAAGGGGCTATCCTGGTGTGCTTAAACGATAATGACGCGATCAATTCATCAGATGATTTCCACCATGCGGCCAAGTACGTGGTGGAAGGCGGGGGGTCCGGGCTCATCTTCGCGCAATACACGACGGACACCCTGAGTTCCACAGTGGCTTACTGCCTGGGCATCGCCTGCGTTATCGTCGACATCTACATCTCCACGAGGGTATGCGGACACGCCATGGACTCAAGGTACGTCCACACAAGTAATTCTACAGTTACGGATTAAAACCTCCTGATCGATGTGGCATCACTTGGTTGCAAAACCCACAGTAAACATACGTGAGTGCAGTCTGTACGCATACGTCCACAGACTGCACCATAAAGTTTCACGAAAATTATACAAATAAAATGGAATACATATGTTTATCTCTGAATCTGATCTTCTTTTTGCAATAAACAGCTCTCCCACAGCAAAAATCGAACCCACGCGCACCGTCATGAGCAAAGATGTGCTGGCATCCAAAGTGGCGTCCTTCTCTTCGAGAGGCCCATCGGCTGATTACCCGGCCTTCATCAAGCCTGATGTAGCTGCGCCCGGGGCCAACATCTTAGCAGCAGCGGGAGATTCCTACGTAACTAAGTCAGGGACGTCCATGGCAGCCCCGCATGCAGCGGGTGTCGCCGCGCTGCTCAAAGCTCTGCACCCGGATTGGTCTCCTGCTGCAATAAAGTCAGCTATCGTCACCATTGGTTAGTAACAACATGCAAGTAGAACATCCAATTAGTTCTTACTAGTTCATGCACTTGTGGTCATTACCTAAGTTTTGTTGGTTTTGCTTGCATGGTACAATGAAGCGCATGTAACTGATGGACACGGCATGGCGATCCTGGCGGAAGGACTACCGCGGAAGATCGCCGACCCGTTCGACTATGGAGGCGGGAACATCAACCCATGCGGGGCAGATCATTCCGGCCTAATTTATGACATTGATCCACACGATTACAACAAATTCTTTCGATGCGCCAACGTCAAGGAGGGGATATCTGCGTTCGCAAGCTGCAACACCACCTCTATGCCGGAGTATAACCTCAACCTGCCGGCCATCTCAGTTCCCGATTTGAGGAGTGCGATCACCGTCTCGAGGACGGTGACCAACGCCGGCGAGCTCCATTCTGTGTACTACCTAGCAGTCCAGAGCCCGACCGGAGTCAAGATGGAGGTTTTCCCGGATGTTCTTGTGTTCGATGCTACAAACAAAGTCCGGAAATTCGAGGTGAAGTTGTCACCTATCTGGAACTTGCAAGGGGGCTACACGTTTGGCAGCATCACTTGGCAAAATGACCGACAAGTGGTGAGGATTCCAGTTGCAACCCGGATTACAATTCAGGATTTCTATGCATATGTTGCATAATGATAATATAAAACCACATCCCATGCTTAAAATAAAATTGAGACCCACATGACACCAACTAGGAAGCCATATCATCTGACATGTGGGATCTCTCTCTCTCTCTCTCTTAAAATAAAATTGAAACCCACATGACACCAACTAGGAAGCCATACCTAGTTCTTCCAAAAAGAAGAAAAAAAAAATGATAAGACTTTGCATGCTTCTAGTGAACCTGTTATACACACACCTGAGAATCACAATGATATTTCTATCTCTGATGCTGAAACACAATCAGGTGATGAACATGAACCTAGTGATAATATTAATGATAATGTTCATGTTGATGCTCAACCTAGCAAAAATAATGAAGTAGAGATTGAACCTACTGTTGATCTTGATAACCCACAATTAAAGAATCAACGTTATGATAAGAGAGATGTTGTTGCTAGGAAGCACGGTAGAGAAAGAGAACCATGGGTTCAGAAACCCATGCCCTTTCCTCCTAAACCATCCAAGACAAAAGATGATGAGGATTTTGAGCGCTTTGCTGAAATGATTAGACCTATCTTCTTACGTATGCGCTTGACTGATATGCTTAAATTAAATCCTTATGCTAAGTATATGAAGGATATCATTACAAATAAAAGAAAGATACCAGAAGCTGAAATTTCTACCATGCTTGCTAATTACACTTTTAAGGGTGGAATACCAAAGAAACTCGGAGATCCAGGAGTACCAACTATACCATGCTCCATTAAAAGAAATTATGTTAAAACTGGTTTATGTGATCTTGGAGCCGGTGTTAGTGTTATGCCTCTCTCTTTATATCGTAGACTTGAATTGAATAAGTTGACACCTATTGAAATATCTTTGCAAATGGACGATAAATCAACTGCTATACATGTCGGTATTTGTGAGGATGTGCCTGTTGTGGTTGCAAATGTCACTATCTTAACGGACTTTGTTATTCTTGATATTCCCGAGGACGATAGTATGTAGATTATCCTTGGTAGACCCTTTTTGCATACTGCAGTGGCTGTTATTGATTGCAACAAAGGCAATCTCACTTTTCATGTTAATGGTAATGAGCATACGGTACAATTTCCGAGGAAACAACCTCAAGTTCATAGCATCAATTCTATTGAAAACATTCCAACTATCTTTATTGGAGGTTTTGAATTTCCTCTTCCTACTGTCAAGAAAAAGTATGATATTCTTATTATTGGGGATGTTCATATCCCCGTTGAGGTAACCTAATGTTATTCGAAATTTCTCCGGTTTCGTGTTATTCGGAATGAGTTTGTTAACAAGACTTGATCAACCTGGTTAGTGGATTAATTTTGATGATCATGAGATGGATGAAACTAGAAGGCACAACCTTCTGTACCCTCTTTTTACTTTCTGTTATTTAGAATAAATAAAGCAAAAATAGTATTATCCGTCTGTTTTCTGAATTATCCGTGCAATAAAAAATATCCCGAAAATAAAAGTGCTCCAAATGCCCTGCAAATTTACTATGATTTTTTATGGAATATTTGAGGACTTTAGGCACTGAAAACACTGCAGGAGGGGCAAGCACCTGGCCATGAGGGTGGAGGGCGCGCCCCCCTGTCTCGTGGGCCCACGGTGGCTCCCCTCCACTTATTCCTGCACCCACACACTCCATCTTCTTCCCAAAAAAATCTTCATCCAGCTCAAGTACGAGTTTTAGCTCATTTTGCTGCGATTTTCGATCTCCTTGCTCAAAGCTCCATTCACGAAACTGCTTTGGGAGATTGTTGCTTGGTATGTGACTCCTCCATTGGTCCAATTAGTTTTTGTTCTAGTGCTTTATTCATTGCAAAATTTTGCTGCATAGGTGACCCTATTCTTGAGCTTGCATGTTAAATTTATGAGGTCCCAAGTAATTCTAATGCATGATATAGGCTCCAGACGGAGCATACAATTGAAGTGCTCAAGTTCTCTACCAAATGACTGTATCTCATGAGCTTGCTCAACCACGGAGCGCTCTTCAGTCATCCTGTAGTCATAGAATTGTTCCATGATGTACAGCTCAGTGCCAGCATCCGAGACTCCAAACTTGGCCTCGAGTGCGTCCCACATATCTTTTCTATTGTCAATTGATGCATAAGCATAAACTATGTTCTCACCAAGAACACTCAAGAGAGCAGCCTTAAACAGGGTATCCATTTTCTGAAAAGATTGTTCCTCTTAAGGATCAAGAACTCCTTTAGCTTAGCCTAAAGTGGCGTCATAGCAGCTCATGGTCTGAAACCATAAGACTACTTTCACGCGCCACCTCTTATAGTGGATACCCTCAAACATAGGAGGCCTCGCATGACAAATATAGCAGAGATAAACCAAGTCATGCAATCTGACAGAGAGAAGGTAAATAGCGTCTTCATATATGAACTGCAACAAACATACTCGTGGTGCACGCCGCAAGCCGGGATGAGGAAGACAGTAGCAGCTCAGAGATTGGAATCGGTGGCGAGAGGAAGAAGAAGTTTTGGTTCGTCTCTCTCATGTTCATACTGTTGGGGAACGTTGCAGAAAATAAAAAATTTCCTACGGTTTCACCAAGATCCATCTATGAGTTCATCTAGCAACGAGTGATAGGAGTGCATCTACATACCTTTGTAGATCGCGAGCGGAAACGTTCAAGAGAATGGGGTTGAGGGAGTCGTACTCGTCGTGATCCAAATCACCGATGACCAAGTACCGAATGGACAACACCTCCGCGTTCAACACACGTACGAAGCGGATGACGTCTCCTCCTTCTTGATCCAGCAAGGGGGAAGGAGAGGTTGATGAAGATCCAGCAGCACGACGGCGTGGTGGTGGATGCAGCAGAGTTCCGGCAGAGCTTCGTCGAGCTTCTGCGAGAGGGAAAGGTGTTGCAGGGGAGAGGGAGGCGCCAAGACTTCAGGGTGCGGCTGCCCTCCCTCCCCCTCCTTTATATAGGCCCCCAGGGGGGGCGCCGGCCCTAGAGATGGGATCTCTAGGGGGGGCGGCGGCCAAGGGGGGTGGAGTGCCCCCCAAGGCAAGTGGAGGCGCCCCCTCCCCTAGGGTTCCCAATCCTAGGCGTAGAGGGGGGCCCAGGGGGGCGCACCAGCCCACCAGGGGCTGGTTCCCCTCCCACTTCAGCCCATGGGGCCCTCCGGTATAAGTGGCCCCACCCGGTGGACCCCCGGGACCCTTCCAGTGGTCCCGGTACAATACAGGTGACCCCCGAAACTCTCCTGATGGCCGAAACAGCACTTCCTATATATAATTCTTTGCCTCCGGACCATTCCGGAACTCCTCGTGACGTCCGGGATCTCATCCGGGACTCCGAACAACTTTAGGTTTGCTGCATACTCATATTCATACAACCCTAGCGTCACCGAACCTTAAGTGTGTAGACCCTACGGGTTCGGGAGACATGTAGACATGACTGAGACGACTCTCCGGTCAATAACCAACAGCGGGATCTGGATACCCATGTTGGCTCCCACATGCTCCTCGATGATCTCATCGGATGAACCACGATGTCGAGGATTCAATCAACCCCGTATACAATTTCCTTTGTCAATCGGTACGTTACTTGCCCGAGACTCGATCGTCGGTATCCCAATACCTCGTTCAGTCTCGTTACCGGCAAGTCACTTTACTCGTACCGTAATGCATGATCCCGTGACCAGACACTTGGTCACTTTGAGCTCATGATGATGATGCATTACCGAGTGGGCCCAGAGATACCTCTCCGTCATTCGGAGTCACAAATCCCAGTCTCGATCCGTGTCAACCCAACAGACACTTTCGGAGATACCTATAGTGCACCTTTATAGTCACTCAGTTACGTTGTGACGTTTGATACACCCAAAGCACTCCTACGGTATCCAGGAGTTACACGATCTCATGGTCTAAGGAAAAGATACTTGACATTGGAAAAGCTCTAGCAAAACGAACTACACGATCTTGTGCTATGCTTAGGATTGGGTCTTGTCCATCACATCATTCTTCTAATGATGTGATCCTGTTATCAACGACATCTAATGTCCATAGTCAGGAAACCATGACTATCTGTTGATTAACGAGCTAGTCAACTAGAGGCTTACTAGGGACATATTATGGTCTATGTATTCACACGTGTATTACGATTTCCGGATAATACAATTATAGCATGAATAAAGACAATTATCATGAACAAGGAAATATAATAATAATCCTTTTATTATTGCCTCTAGGGAATATTTCCAACAGTCTCCACTTGCACTAGAGTCAATAATCTAGTTACATTGTGATGAATCGAACACCCATAGAGTTCTGGTGTTGATCATGTTTTGCTCGCGAAAGAGGTTTAGTCAACGGATCTGCGACATTCAGATCCGTATGTACTTTGCAAATATCTATGTCTTCATATTGAACATTTTCACGGATGGAGTTGAAATGATGCTTGATGTGCCTGGTCTTCTTGTGAAACCTAGGCTCCTTGGCAAGGGCAATAGCTCCAGTGTTGTCACAGAAGAGTTTGATCGGCCCCGACGCATTTGGTATGACTCCTAGGTCGGTGATGAACTCCTTCACCCAAATTGCTTCATGCGCTGCCTCCGAGGCTGCCATGTACTCCGCTTCACATGTAGATCCCGCCACGACGCTCTGCTTGCAGCTGCACCAGCTTACTGCTCCACCATTCAACATATACACGTATCCGGTTTGTGACTTAGAGTCATCCAGATCTGTGTCGAAGCTAGCGTTGACGTAACCCTTTACGACGAGCTCTTCGTCACCTCCATAAACGAGAAACATGTCCTTTGTCCTTTTTAGGTACTTCATGATATTCTTGACCACTGTCCAGTGTTCCTTAACAGGATTACTTTGGTACCTTCCTACCAAACTTACGGCAAGGTTTACATCAGGTCTGGTACACAACATGGCATACATAATAGATTCTATGGCTGAAGCATAGGGGATGACACTCATCTCTTCTTTATCTTTTGCCCGTGGTCGGGCATTGAGCCGAGCTCAATCTCACACCTTGCAATACAGGCAAGAACCCTTTCTTGGACTGATCCATTTTGAACTTTTTCAAAATCTTATCAAGGTATGTGCTTTGTGAAAGACCTATGAGGCGTCTCGATCTATCCCTATAGATCTTGATGCCTAATATGTAAGCAGCTTCTCCAAGGTCCTTCATTGAAAAACACTTATTCAAGTAGGCCTTAATGTTGTCCAAAAGTTCTATATCATTTCCCATCAAGAGTATCTCATCTACATATAATATGAGAAATGCTACACAGCTCCCACTCACTTTCTTGTAAATGCAGGCTTCTACATAAGTCTGCATAAACCCAAACGCTTTGATCATCTCATCAAAGCGAATGTTCCAACTCCGAGATGCTTGCACCAGCCCATAAATGGATCGTTGGAGCTTGCATACTTTGTTAGCATTCTTAGGATCGACAAAACCCTCCAGCTGCATCATATACAGTTCTTCCTTAAGATGCCCATTAAGGAATGCCGTTTTGACGTCCATCTGCCATATCTCATAATCATAGTATGCGGAAATTGCTAACATGATTCGGACGGACTTCAACTTCGCTACGGGAGAGAAAGTCTCATCGTAGTCAACCCCTTGAACTTGCCGATAACCCTTAGCGACAAGTCGAGCTTTATAGATAGTAATATTACCATCCGCGTCCGTTTTCTTCTTAAAGATCCATTTGTTTTCTATCGCTCGCCGGTCATCGGGCAAGTCTATCAAAGTCCATACTTTGTTTTCATACATGGATTCTATCTCGGATTGCATGGCTTCAAGCCATTTGTTGGAATCTGGGCCCGCCATCGCTTCTTCATAGTTCGAAGGTTCACCATTGTCTAATAACATGATTTTCAGGACAGGGTTGCCATACCACTCTGGTGTGCAACGTGTCCTTGTGGACCTACGAAGTTCAGTAGCAACTTGATCCGAAGTACCTTGATCATCATCATTAATTTCCTCTCCAGTTAGTGTAGGCACCACAGGAACATTTTCCTGAGCTGCACTACTTTCCAGTTCAAGAGGTAGTACTTCATCAAGTTCTACTTTCCTCCCACTTACTCCTTTCGAGAGAAACTCTTTTTCCAGAAAGGATCCGTTCTTGGCAACAAAGATCTTGCCTTCGGATCTTAAGTAGAAGGTATACCCAATGGTTTCCTTGGGGTATCCTATGAAGACGCATTTTTCCGACTTGGGTTCGAGCTTTTTAGGTTGAAGTTTCTTGACATAAGCATCGCATCCCCAAACTTTTAGAAACGACAGCTTAGATTTCTTCCCAAACCATAATTCATACGGTGTCGTCTCAACGGATTTAGACGGAGCCCTATTTAAAGTGAATGTAGCTGTCTCTAGAGCGTATCCCCAAAATAATAGCGGTAAATAAGTAAGAGACATCATAGACCGCACCATATCCAATAGAGTGCGATTACGACGTTCGGACACACCGTTACGTTGAGGTGTTCCAGGCGGCGTGAGTTGTGAAACGATTCCACATTCCCTTAAGTGTGTACCAAATTCGTGACTTAAGTATTCTCCTCCACTATTTGATCGTAGGAACTTTATCTTTCGGTCACGTTGATTCTCTACCTCATTCTGAAATTCCTTGAACTTTTCAAAGGTATCAGACTTGTGTTTCATTAAGTAGACATACCCATATCTACTCAAGTCATCAGTGAGAGTGAGAACATAACGATATCCTCCGCGAGCCTCAACGCTCATTGGACCGCACACATCGGTATGTATGATTTCCAATAAGTTGGTTGCTCGCTCCATTGCTCCGGAGAACGGAGTCTTGGTCATTTTGCCCATGAGGCATGGTTCGCATGTGTCAAATGATTCATAATCGAGAGACTCTAAAAGTCCACCAGCATGGAGCTTCTTCATGCGCTTGACACCAATGTGACCAAGGCGGCAGTGCCACAAGTATGTGGGACTATCGTTATCAACTTTACATCTTTTGGTATTCACACTATGAATATGTGTAACATTACGTTCGAGATTCATTAAGAATAAAATGTTAACCATCGGGGCATGACCATAAAACATATCTCTCATATAAATAGAACAACCATTATTCTCAGATTTAAATGAGTAGCCATCTCATATCAAACGAGATCTAGAGACAATGTTCATGCTCAAACTTGGCACTAAATAACAATTGTTGAGGCTTAAAACTAATACCGTGGGTAAATGTAAAGGCAGCGTGCCGACGGCGATCACATCGACCTTGGAACCATTCCCGACGCGCATCGTCACCTCGTCCTTCGCTAGTCTCCGCTTATTCCGCAGCTCCTGCTGTGAGTTACAAATATGAGCAACGGCACCGGTATCAAATACCCAGGAGTTACTACGAGTACTGGTAAGGTACACATCAATTACATGTATATCAAATATACCTTTAGTGTTGCCGACCTTCTTGTCTGCTAAGTATTTGGGGCAGTTCCGCTTCCAGTGACCCTTCCCTTTGCAATAAAAGCACTCAGTCTCAGGCTTGGGTCCATTCTTTGACTTCTTCCCGGCAACTGGCTTACCGGGCGCGGCAACATCCTTGCCGTCCTTCTTGAAGTTCTTCTTACCCTTGCCCTTCTTGAACTTGGTGGTTTTATTGACCATCAACACTTGATGTTCTTTCTTGATTTCTACCTCTGCCGACTTCAGCATTGAAAATACTTCAGGAATAGTTTTCACCATCCCCTGCATATTGTAGTTCATCACAAAGCTCTTGTAGCTCAGTGGGAGCGACTGAAGGATTCTGTCAATGACCGCCTCATCCGGGAGGTTAATGTCCAGCTGGGACAGGCGGTTGTGCAACCCAGACATTTTGAGTATGTGCTCACTAACAGAACTATTTTCCTCCATCTTACAACTGTAGAACTTGTCGGAGACTTCATATCTCTCGACCCGGGCATGAGCTTGGAAAACCATTTTCAGCTCCTCGAACATCTCATATGCTCCGTGTTGCTCAAAACGCTTTTGGAGCTCCGGTTCTAAGCTGTAAAGCATGCCGCACTGAACGAGGGAGTAATCATCAGCACGTGACTGCCAAGCGTTCATAACGTCTTGGTTCTCTGGGATGGGTGCTTCACCTAGCGGTCCTTCTAGGACATATGCTTTCTTGGCAGCTATGAGGATGATCCTCAGGTTCCGGACCCAGTCTGTATAATTGCTGCCATCATCTTTCAGCTTGGTTTTCTCTAGGAACGCGTTGAAGTTCATGTTGACATGAGTGTTGGCCATTTGATCTACAAGACATATTTGCAAAGGTTTTAGACTAAGTTCATGATAACTAAGTTCATCTAATCAAATTATTTTAATGAACTCCCACTCAGATTAGACATCCCTCTAGTCATCTAAGTGTTACACGATCCGAGTCGACTAGGCCGTGTCCGATCATCACATGAGATGGACTAGTCATCATCGGTGAACATCTTCATGTTGATCGTATCTTCCATACGACTCATGTTCGACCTTTCGGTCTCTGTGTTCCGAGGCCATGTCTGTACATGCTAGGCTCGTCAAGTTAACCCTAAGTGTTTCTGCATGTGTAAAACTGTCTTACACCCGTTGTATGTGAACGTAAGAATCTATCACACCCGATCATCACGTGGTGCTTCGAAACGACGAACTTTAGCAACGGTGCACTGTTAGGGGGAACACTTTCTTGAAATTATTATAAGGGATCATCTTATTTACTACCGTCGTTCTAAGTAAACAAGATGCATAAACATAATAAACATCACATGCAATTATATAGTAGTGACATGATATGGCCAATATCATATAGCTCCTTTGATCTCCATCTTCGGGGCTCCATGATCATCTTCGTCACCGGCACAACACCATGATCTCCATCATCATGATCTCCATCATCGTGTCTCCATGAAGTTTCTCGCCAACTATTACTTCTACTACTATGGCTAACGGTTTAGCAATAAAGTAAAGTAATTACATGGCGTTAAATCATTGACACGCAGGTCATACAATAATTAAGACAACTCCTATGGCTCCTGCCGGTTGTCATACTCATCGACATGCAAGTCGTGATTCCTATTACAAGAACCTGATCTCATACATCACAATATATCATTCATCATTCATCAAAACTTTTGGCCATATCACATCACAAGGCAATTGCTGCAAAAACAAGTTAGACGTCCTCTAATTGTTGTTGCATCTTTTACGTGGCTGCAATAGGGTTCTAGCAAGAACGTTTTCTTACCTACGAATAAAGCCACAACGTGATTTGTCAACTTCTATTTACCCTTCATAAGGACCCTTTTCATCGAATCCGCTCCAACTAAAGTGGGAGAGACAGACACCCGCTAGCCACCTTATGCAACTAGTACATGTCAGTCGGTGGAACCTTTCTCACGTAAGCGTACGTGTAAGGTCGGTCCGGGCCGCTTCATCCCACAATACCGCTGAAGCAAAATAAGACTAGTAGCAGCAAGAAAGTTGACAACATCTATGCCCACAACAAATTTGTATTCTACTCGTGCAATAGAGAACTACGCATAGACCTAGCTCATGATGCCACTGTTGGGGAACGTTGCAGAAAATAAAAAATTTCCTACGGTTTCACCAAGATCCATCTATGAGTTCATTTAGCAACAGTGATAGGAGTGCATCTACATACCTTTGTAGATCGCGAGCGGAAGCGTTCAAGACAACGGGGTTGAGGGAGTCGTACTCGTCGTGATCCAAATCACCGATGACCAAGTGCCGAACGGACAGCACCTCCGCGTTCAACACACGTACGGAGCGGATGGCGTCTCCTCCTTCTTGATCCAGCAAGGGGGAAGGAGAGGTTGATGAAGATCCAGCACCACGACGGTGTGGTGGTGGATGCAGCAGAGTTCCGGCAGAGCTTCGCCGAGCTTCTGCGAGAGGGAGAGGTGTTCCAGGGGAAGGGAGGTGCCAAGACTTCAGGGTGCGGCTGCCCTCCCTCCCCCCTCCTTTATATAGGCCCCCAGGGGGCGCCGGCCCTAGAGATGGGATCTCTAGGGGGGCGGCGGCCACGGGGGGTGGAGTGCCCCCCAAGGCCAGTGGAGGCGCCCCCTCCCCTAGGGTTCCCAACCCTAGGCACAGAGGGGGGCGCAGGGGGGCGCACCAGCCCACCAGGGGCTGGTTCCCCTCCCACTTCAGCCCATGGGGCCCTCCGGGATAGGTGGCCCCACCCGGTGGACCCCCGGGACCCTTCCGGTGGTCCCGGTACAATACCGGTGACCCCCGAAACTCTCCCGATGGCCGAAACAGCACTTCCTATATATAATTCTTTACCTCCGGACCATTTCGGAACTCCTCGTGACGTCCGGGGTCTCATCCGAGACTCCGAACAACTTTCGGTTTGCTGCATACTCATATTCATACAACCCTAGCGTCACTGAACCTTAAGTGTGTAGACCCTACGGGTTCGGGAGAGATGTAGACATGACCGAGACGACTCTCCGGTCAATAACCAATAGCGGGATCTGGATACCCATGTTGGCTCCCACATTCTCCTCGATGATCTCATCGGATGAACCACGATGTCGAGGATTCAATCAACCCCGTATACAATTCCCTTTGTCAATCGGTACGTTACTTGCCCGAGACTCGATCGTGGGTATCCCAATACATCGTTCAGTCTCGTTACCGGCAAGTCACTTTACTCGTACCATAATGCATGATCCCGTGACCAGACACTTGGTCACTTTGAGCACATTATGATGATGCATTACCGAGTGGGCCCAGAGATACCTCTCCGTCATACAGAGTGACAAATCCCAGTCTCGATTCGTGTCAACCCAACAGACACTTTCGGAGATACCTGTAGTGCACCTTTATAGTCACCAAGTTACGTTGTGACGTTTGATACACCCAAAGCACTCCTACAGTATCTGGGAGTTACACGATCTCATGGTCTAAGGAAAAGATACTTGACATTGGAAAAGCTCTAGCAAAACGAACTACACGATCTTGTGCTATGCTTGGGATTGGGTCTTGTCCATCATATCATTCTCCTAATGGAAAAGCTCTAGCAAAACGAACTACACGATCTTGTGCTATGCTTAGGATTGGGTCTTGTCCATCATATCATTCTCCTAATGATGTGATCCCCAACAAGTCATGCAATCTGACAGAGAGAAGGTAAATAGCGTCTTCATATATGAACTGCAACAAACATACTCGCGGTGCACGCCGCAAGCCGGGATGAGGAAGACAGTAGCAGCTCAGAGATTGGAACCGGTGGCGAGAGGAAGAAGAAGTTTTGGTTCGTCTCTCTCATGCTCATACATGTGGGGAAACACCCTCCCTTATAAGAAGGTCCAACTCTCACCAAGCTAGCAATGTGGGACTAAACTTTGGTTCCACCTCTTGTCTTGCACAAATGGACTGAGTGGGCCTCTAGGATTTATTAGGAATTTCTGAAATTGCTATTGGGCTGGCCCGGAAATAGAATAAATTCCAGCATAAATTACTCATGCTTGAACTTGCTTTTGCTATTGTGGATTTAGTTGTGTGTCTCTCCATAGCAAACTTGATGGCATGGACGTGAAAGGGGCTATCGTCGTGCTTGCCAAACAAGCTTGAAGATTGATAGATCACCCTGAAAGTCTAGTTGCAAGACTACTAAAAGCTAAGTATTTCTCTGCAGGAGATTTAGTGGATACGGTTTTTACCGGAAATGCTTCGGCAGTTTGGCGAGGAATTGAGCATGGACTCCAACTAGTGAAGAGAGGCATGATATGGCTAGTGGGGAATGGTAGTAAAATTCGGATATGGAGAGATCCCTGGATCCCTAGGGGTCCATCTCTACGACCTATTTCGCCAAAAGGAAGATGTCGACTCAAAAAAGTCTCTGATTTACTTGATGTGCATGGGCGATGGAACATGGAGATACTGAACAAATACTTCTGGCCAGTGGACGTTCAGACCATTTGCTCCATCAGAACGTCTCTCAGTCAGGAGGAAGATTTTATCGCATGGCATCCGGGAAAATTTGGCACCTTTTCTGTAAAAAGTGCATATCATCTTGCGATGTGTGAACATGTTCAGGAACATAATGCAGGAGCAAGCAGTATACGTCCGGAGGGGAATCGGCTGTGTTGGAACCTAATTTGGCAAGCTACTGTCCCACCCAAAATGCGTTCATTCGCATGGAGAGTCGCAGTAGATGCCTTGCCAACGAACAGCTGCAAAGCAAGGCGACATCTAAATGTACCTGCTCAGTGTCCTTTATGCGGCGCAGATGAGGAGAATTCATTTCATGCACTGATTGTGTGTCCGCATGCAAGGAGCCTATGGGAAGAGATGTATGAGGAATGGCAGCTACCAGAGAAGGCCAAGTTAATTAATACGGGATCAGAATGGTTGTTTGGCATCTTAGCTGAGCAGCCGGCCGTGACAAGGGCGATGATAATCATGCTTCTATGGAGGATCTGGAGCTTACGTAATGACCTAGTCCATGGTAAAGCTGCTCCACCATTGCATGTTTCTCGTTCATACTTGTGTACTCCCTCCGTTCCTAAATACTTGTCTTTCTAGGCATTTCAACAAGTGACTACATACGGAGCAAAATGAGTGAATCTACACTCTAAAATATGTCTACATACATCCGTATATAGTAGTCATTTGAAATGTCTAGAAAGACAAATATTTAGGAACGGAGGGAGTAGTTACCTGGCATCTTATAATCAATCACAACGGCTCAGTGTTGAGGATATTATTAAAGGCAAGTCCCGAGTTGAGGAGGTATCTACCAGGCAGCCACCGCCTCAAGTGCCAAAGAAGACGTGGCCCAATCCACCCTCGGGTTGGACGGCCCTGTCGGTTCATGGCTCATTCATAACAGGAAATGGCGACGCGGGTACTGGAATGGTCCTTCGAGATTCCGATGGCTCTGTAATCTTCTCTGCTTACAGACATCTATTTCATTGTAAGGATGCTCTTGAGGCGGAGATCAGTGCCATCCTGGAGGGGTTATCAATGAGCTTTCAACGCTCCGAGCTTCCAATAGTAATCCAATCAGCAAATTCAGTGGCCATTGCTGCTTTGACGGACGATTCGCTTTGGTCAGCCTATGGACATCTGATGATGGAAATCAAGAAGCTCCTGCAGCTTCGTGGGTTTGTTCCGCTTTTAATTGATCGTAATCAAAATAGTGTTGCTCGTAGTCTAGCTAATGTAGGGAGAACTGGAGGTAGCACCGCCTGTTGGTTGCACCAGGTTCTAGACAGTATCAAACAGCTTGTATTAGCTGACTGTAACGCTATTTCTAAGGAATAAGAACCCACTTTATTCGCAAAAAAAAATGATAACGTGTTCAACCCATCAACGGATGCCGTTTCACCCTTGCGACGCAGCACGTGGAACAAGGCGGGGGATCCGGGCTAATCTTCACGCAGTACACGGCGGACGTGATTAGTCTCACGGTGTATTACTGCTCAGGCATCGCCTGCGTTATCGTCGACCCCTACATCTCCAGGAGGATATGCCAGTACGCCCGCGGCTCAAGGTACGTGCACCCTACACCATGTACCTTGCATTAAATTTCATGTTGGAAATTTAAACAAAACGGACTCCGTGAACCTCTGGAGCTTCTTTTGTTTTTACAATA
Source organism: Triticum dicoccoides (assembly GCF_002162155.2). Classification (NCBI taxonomy): domain Eukaryota; kingdom Viridiplantae; phylum Streptophyta; class Magnoliopsida; order Poales; family Poaceae; genus Triticum; species Triticum dicoccoides. The sequence goes on along the minus strand of NC_041381.1, from coordinate 678,103,647 downwards.
AGCAGCTCTCCACGGGCAAAGATCGAACCGCCCCGCACCATCACGGGCAAGGACGTGTTGGCCCCTAAAGTGGGCGTCATTCTCCTCCGGAGGCCCGTCGGCTGATTACCCGGAATTCATCAAGCCTGACATAGCTGCACCGGGAGCCAACATCTTAGTAGTAGTGGGAGATTCCTATGCAACTATGTCAGGGACGTCCATGGCGGCCCCACATGTAGCGGGCATCGCCACACTGCTCAAAGCTCTCCATCCAGACTGGTTTCCTGCTGCAATAAAATCAGCCATCGTCACCATTGGTAATAACTCTGTGTACATGCAAGTAGAACATCCAATTCCTAGCTAGACTAGATCATGCACTTGCGGTGTTTAATTACCTATGTTTTTTTGGTCTTGCTTGAATGGTACAATTAAGCCAATATAGCCGATGAACGCGGCATGCCCATACTGGCGGAAGGACTGTCGCGTAAGGTCGCCAACCCTTTCGACTATGGAGGTGGGAACATCAACCCCGGCGGGGTAGCTCATCCAGGCCTGATTTACGACATTGATCCACACGATTACAACAAAATCTTCCGATGTGCCATCGTCAAGAAGGGGTCATCAACATCTGCGGTATGCAACAACACTGCTATGCTACCAGCGTATAAACTCAACACGCCGTCCATCTCAGCTCCTGATTTGAGGGGTCCAATCACCGTCACGATGATGGTGACCAATGTCGGAGAGGCTCATTCTATGTATCATGTCGTAGTCCAGAGCCCAGCCGGAGTCAAGATGGAGGTTTGCCCGCCTGTTCTTGTGTTCGATGCTGCGAAGACAGTCCGGAAATTTGACGTGAAGTTGTCACCTATGTGGAACTTGCAAGGGAACTACACATTTGGCAGTGTTATTTGGCAGAATGACCGACAAGTAGTGAGGTCCAGTTGCAGCTCGGATTACAATTCAGGATTTCTTGGCGGATGTTGCATAATGATAAAAAATCCCATCCCCATGATTAAAATAAAAATCATACCCACATGACACCGACTAGGAAACCATGTCACTTGACATATGGGCCCTCTCTCTCTATCTTTCTCGTTCTTTACATTTCGCACTTCGTAGAGTTTAAACAGTGTTGTCGTCCTTTTTATAGTTGTGTGTGTAAGTTTATATTGGCTATGTGCATCCTAGTAATACAAAGACTAGGTGTACAGTTGTTATGCTTTTGTATCCCTTGATACTACATTACAATTTAATAAAAGCCCCCTTCGTGAAAAATAGGTCGCTCGCATGTCCTCAAAGGCTTGGAAGTGCTGGCTAGTGTGTGCAACTAGTTCAATGCCACTGTAAAAAAACAATCTCAAAAAAGTGTCGTTGTAAAAACATTCTTACAACAAGATACTCTTCAAGTTGGGTGCCTTCCAAGATCCTAAAGATGACACGCTTTATAGTTGAACGGCTAGCCAGGTAGAATTTAATATGCATGAGGGTTAGCTCCCAACCACTGCTTACCAAATGATGTCAAGCTTTTCCGAAATGGGATCCCTAAGTGCATGATATGTGGCTAGTGATAAGGCTTCAAGTGCCAAATGCAAGATCAACTTGGAAAAGGTTCGCCGGCCTAAGGATCTTAGATGCCTTAAAATTCTTAACTTACAAAAATTTGCCACCAAACTTTGAATACGATTGCTTCCGTTTGCATGGACAGACGATACCAAGTTTTGGATTGGCCTTGGCAACCCCTGCAACGACAAAGGTAGACACATGTTCGGAGCGGCTACCTCAGTCACCATTGGCAGAAGGCAAGGTACTAGAACTCCCCGTGGCTTGAGGGTATTTGAGTGAAGGACTTGGCCCCCAACTTCTTTTCTATTTCGTTCAAGACATCTAAATCGATGAGAGAGGTCTTGCACAATGACAGATGGGTGGGGTGGATTGACACGTGGCATGGCCTTACTGTGCGACATCAAGGAGTTTTGTCACTTGTGGGAGAAGCTCATGCCCATCCACCTGCAGCAGGCGGACGGAGGATTTCATTTTATGGAAGTTCACCTCGGACGGCACCTATTCCGCCGCCTCGTCCTACAACATGCAATTCGCGGCTTACACTGCCTCTGGTTTTTCAGCACTCGCCGTCACCCCGACGGCCGGCGGCCTCAACCACAAGGCGACCTCCTACTTGGCACAGGGAAACAAGCACCCTTTTTGGGCTGGCCCAGGCGCGGGACGGGAGACCCACTTTTTCTAATTTCTCTTATTTGCTTTTTGTTTTTGCCTGTTTAGATTATTTCTTATTTAAAACAAATCGAGATTCCAAAAATATTCCTAATATATCAGTAACTGATGAGAATTTTCTAAATAAACCACAAAATGTTTCATCGATTAAAAAATGTTCATGATTTCGAAAAGATGTTCGCATATTCAGAAATAGGTTCACGATCTTTGGAAATAATCTTCGAGTAATAAAAAAAGTTCATGAGTTTGGAAAAATGTTCCTGTCTTCTAAAGAAAATTCATGGATTCGAAATATGTTCATGGAGTTATTTCCTTTTTTCACAAATATCAAAAAAGTTTGTGAATTACAAAAACAATTAGTAAAATTCAAAAAATGTTCCCGAATTTGAAAAATATGAATGCATTTAAGGAAATGTTAATCAAACCCAACTAATGGTTAGTGAATTCTAAAAAACTTGTCCCTAATTTTAGAAAAATATAAAAAATGTTGACAAGTTCAAAACAGCTTCCTGAATTTACAAAAAGTTCAGGAATTCATAAATTATTCACAAACTTCCCGAAACCTGATGTGAAAAAAGATGTACTCAGAAAAGAACAAGAAATAAAATGATAAAAGGAAAAAGGAAAGTCAAAAGAAAATAGAAGGGGGAAAGAAAAAGAAAGAAAAAACAAAAGTAAAACATTTCTTGAATTTCATGAAAATAAATAGAAGGGGAAATAAAAAGAAAGAAAAACTTAAATAAAACGAAACCTAAAGGAAAACCTAAAAGAAAGAAAATAATAGCTAATGTCGGTTATGGGAAGGTTCTAATGCCGTCCCAAACCATTTTTTATTTTCCTAGTTATTTCTTGAAATTTTAACTTTTCTTTCCTTTTTCCTTTAAACCTTTTTACTTTATATTTTTGTTTTAGTTATTCATTCTTTTTTTTATTGTTTTATTTCGAAATTTCACTTATATTTCTTGCAATACAAGAACATTTATGTAAATTGGTGGACACTTATTTAAAATTTGAACGTTTTTTGAAATTGTTTGAACATTGTTTGAATTCAAAATTGTTAATCAACTTCGAAAAAAATTCATATTATTCTGTAGTTCCGAACATTTTTAAATTTGTGAACATTTTTTGATGCCATGAATAGTTCTTAAATCCTGAACATTGTCCAAATGCATGAACATATCTTGCAAAACTTGAACATTTTCTAAAGGCAAACACTTTTTATAAATTCATCAATTTATTTTAAAATTTGGACAGTTTTTGACTTCACGAACATTTTTTTGTAATTTGGGTACAATTTTTGAATATTTAGAACATTTCTAAAAATTCACGAATATTTTTCAAATTCATGAGCATTTATCATTTCCCAAAGATTTTTGAGTTCACAAATTTTTTGTGCACAATTCTCAACTTCTTGGAAAATCTGAATT
>NC_041381.1:678059513-678099450 GCF_002162155.2 Triticum dicoccoides | reverse complement strand
GGTGTGCTGGTTCCCATATAGGAGGTCCCGCAGTAGCCTCTCTTTTTTAGACTAGGAAGGGTGCACGTGCATGCACGTCTCAATAAACATGTGTATTTTCAAACAATCAACATGTATGAATTTAAATGGAATGCACACAAGTACTAAATTGAGTTTGTGTGTGCCAAAATATAACAATGAGCTTAACATGACTAAAAATATATATAGTTACACTCAAATTCTGAAAACTTGCCATTTTGAAAAAAAAAACATGGTATAGTTCTCAGTTGTCAACACAGAAAAAATATATAAAAAACTTCAACCTTTCCACATTCTGTCTCAATATTTTTTTCGTTCAAATACTGGTCTAATAAACTACACTTCAATCTAAGATTAATTGCTTAAGAAAGATAAATAGAAGATCATTACATGTATTATGTATGAATATTCCTAGCATGACAACCCACTAATATTGCTCTCGAACTGGTCCGTATTCATGCCCTACTTAATCCAAGTCATGGGCGGATGCGCATATGCTTGAAGCAGGCTATGGTTGAAGAAAACCACCATCTTCCTATCTTGTTTCTATCAAGTGTGGTCCTCCCGTCATGCTTAGGAGGCCCTAAAGCCCTCTTCTTCACCCAAACAGTCTACATAGAAGAGTTCACTGATTAGTGTCATAATAAAAAATGATGCAAGCTGATGAAAGCTTTTAGACGAAACAGAAGGCCATTCAACCTTTAGCAAATAAACAATATGATGAGGATTAGTGCTAGAGAATTAATTAAATTATAGCATTGGACATCAAATGAATTTGAATGAAATGAAGAAAGAGGTACAACCAAAGGCAGGCTGGTTGAGAAATGATTAGCCTACAAATATCATATATGAATGAGGGATGGAGGAATATGAAATTTCAGTGCCAATAAGAATGACATGGTTTTGATTTTGAATCTCTACTGGGATGAAAGTGAAAACATGGTGGGAACACAGCATCACAAACCATATACAGCAAGATGATTTGATGGTATATATACCTAGGCGTATCATTCTTCAACCTGTCAGCTCGGCCATAAAGCAAGATGTGCAAGGATACCTTCACTGCACCTACCTTGATGGCACAATACAAGTGTCCGTCCATATGGGAACGGACCAACTTCCAGGCAATGTCAATGAAAATCCCTTGATTTTCAAAGAAGAGCATGTTGCCACGCAAGACGAAGCCGAGGAAGGAGCTGCTCAAGCAGCACTGAACTACATCTGTAAGAATTACAGCATCACCAATAATAATTATAATTACTATATGTTGCAGGAGACAAAGGAGAGGCCTTTATCTACCCAGAAGAAAGCACGTGCAAAGCATTGGCAGTTTAACATGGCTAGGCATGAAGTCACCACCCATCAAGCTGAGTCTGCGGCAGACAGAAATACTAGCGCGCATATGCAACGATTTTTCTGATGTGGTGCCTCTTCGTATGCATCCGCAGCACCCATTTACGAAGACCGTATCATCAGTTACTACAGGTAGCTGCCCACCTATGGGACGGTTGGAACACTTTGCAAAGGTGCTTTATCATTTCATTATTGGTTCTAACCCCATAGGAGGGTATACCAAGATGATTTGATTTGAGACTCAATGCCATTTTTCCTCACGTTTGAACCCTTCTGGTATTTTGTGTATCTTTTCATCATGCAAATTCCCGTCGTGTTAATTTCCTTTCAGCATGTCATGTTCGGTTACAATAAGAGAATCTTCTCCGGAGTGTAAAAGTGTCTTCTTTTCATCTAAACTTTATATCATCTGCAAGTTAGTTATGAATGCAAATTTTTTTTCTTAAAATGATTTGTGGGATGGTTACAATGCAGTTATTTCCCTTTTAATGGGCTGCATTGTAACCATCCCACAAGGCATTTTAACATAAAAAGTTTGTATTCATAACTAACTTGCAGATGACATACAACTTAGATGAAAAGAAGATACTATTGCACTCCGGAGAAGATTCTTTTATTGTAACTGAACATAACATGATGAAAGAAAAATAATACGACGAAAACTTGCACGGTGAAAAGACACACAGGATACTAGAAGATTTCAAATGTGAGGACAAATGGCATTGGAGCCTCAAATCAAATCATCCTGGTAACCCTCCTGTGGGGTTAGGACCAATAATGAAATGATAAAGCACCCTTGCAAAGTGTTCCAGCCGTTTCATAGATGGGCAGCTACATCCGTAACTGATGATATAGTCTTCGGTAAATGTGCGATGCGGATGCATACGAAGAGGCATCACATCAGAAAAATCATTGCATATGTGCTCTAGTATTTATGTCTGCCTCGCAGATTCAGCTGGATGGACGGTGACTTCACGCGCTCTAGTATTTATGTCTGCCTCGCAGATTCAGCTTGATGGACGGTGACTTTACGCCTAGCAATGTTAAACTGTCAATGCTTTGCACGTACTTTCTCCTTGGTTGATAAAAGCTTCTCCTTTGTCGCCTGCAACATATAATAATTATAATCATTGATGGTGATGTTGTAATTATCACAGATGTAGTTCAGTGCTGCTTGAGCAGCTCCTTTCTCGGCTTCGTCTTGCATGGCAACAGATTCTTCTTTGAAAATCATGGGATTTTCATTGACATTGCCTGGAAGTTTCTCCTTTCTCGGCTTCGTCTTGCATGGCAACAGATTCTTCTTTGAAAATCATGGGATTATCATTGACATTGCCTGGAAGTTTGCCGCTCCCATGAAAACGGACACTTGTATTGTGCGATCAAGATAGGTGCAGTGCAGGTATCATTGTACATCTTGCTTCATGGCTGAGCCGACAGCTTGAAGAATGATACGCCTAGGTATATATACCATCAAATCATCTTGCTGTATACAGGCACAAAATAATTATTACACTGCTTTGCATGAAGCCGGAGCCTAAATACAAATTCCAAACATATATATACCGTGTTGATGGGGATAGCACTGGAAGAGGAACTCGAAGAAGCTTTCCTATCCTTCTTCTTTGATTGTTTTCCTGATAGGAAACTCTTGGCAGAATGGTTGCTACTCATGACTGTTGGTTTTGTTCTTCAAGGCCTGAAGCAAATGAATACCGTGATGGGCACCACGTGAATATATAGCAGGTAGAAGGAGTGGTGACTCACCACATTGCTAGAGTAAGCGTGGCAAGTGGCAGCCACCGCATGAATGAACTTGCTCTAAGTTTGCCAAGCGGCACGCATCGCCTGCGGTTGACTACTTAGGGGGCACGTTGCTTGTTGCGTGGCGTGAAGTGAGACAGCCAGTAGGGCTGATTGATCCAGCTGGTGTTTCGCCAAACGACTGCATGCATAGGTGCTCGTACTAAGCTTGCAGGAGCATGCACGTACAAACTTACGTGGTGAGCATGCATGTAGTAGTGTATATAAATTTTGAGCGGTGCATGTATATATTCTGCTTTCTTTTTTGTCCCCTAAACCAGTGGCGGAGCTACATTATCAATGGTGGGCGGGCCAGTACAAAAAAAATCCACTATTTTTTCTTTCACAGCTCAATCTACTCTGAATCCTTCACTGCATTTGCTACTGGCTGGGTGGGCCATGGCCTATTTTTGATACACGTAGCTCCGCTAGTGCCCTAAACATTGAGCGGTCATGTAAAGTAGAGTCTGATATGACCACTGCATGGCCGTCCTGTTTGGATAGTCTGATGAATACCGCTTTTTATCTTCTTGGTTGTCGAGCTTTGATCATGTATCCAGATGTCTGTGAAAGAAAAGGACACACGCTGCAGTCGGCAAGATATGCTTGTTTACAGCTGCACAAGGATATGTTGGACATTTCCTCAACAGTTTCTAGTCTTTGATGTTGTCGGATTCAGGGCTCCGCAGACTAAAAAAGATTCGAACTCTGGGGCGTGTGCGAAGGACTCGAGATCTCCTGCCAACGGATGTGCCGCTCTTACGGCCTAGCTCGATCAACGGGAAAGGGAAGAGACACGGCAGTTTACCCAGGTTCGGGCCATCTTGCGATGTAAGCCCCTACTCCTGCTTCACTAGTAGAAAACAGAACTTCGGTCTGGGCCACATAAGCCCATTAATCCCGGTTCAGTCACGAACCGGGACCCATGGGGGCATAGGTCCTGGTTCGTGAGGTCAGGGGGCCGGCCAGGCCTCGTGGGGCATTGGTCCCGGTACGTCTGGCCCCTTTGGTCCTGATTCCAGACACGAACCGGGATCAATGGACCTTGCTCCTAGTCCACAACCTTTAGTCCCGGTTTATGGCTGGAACCGGGACCAAATGTGGTCCTTTAGTCCCGGTTCCAGCCACGAACCGGGACCAATGAGATGTCTATATATACCCCCTTGTCCGCGAGCAGAGCAGTGGAGTGCTCTGTTTTTTTACCGGCCGTGGGAGAGCTTTGTGGTGCTCTAGCCCACCTCCTATATATATGAGATGTTCGATGAAATGCCCGAGCCACACTTAAGCTTTCTCCTTTCGAAGCTCCTTGTCCAAAGTTCATTTTCCTCTAGATTTGTCTAGGTTTGGCGGTTCGTCCTGTTCCGTCCCTGTCCTCACCGCCGTCGATCGCCCGCGCCGACCTCGTCGCCGGCACCACCGTGATGAGCCTCTTGATCTTATATTCTTTCTAAAATAAAAAAGTTCTTACTTGTATGAGATAGATAGATACTTGTGTAATTTTCTTACTTTTATTATTGTTTGTTATTATATAGTGCGATAGTTTTGGTATCCGCCTTCGTCGGCCCTCGTCCTTTCCATGATTCGGATGTGGTATATATTATATTTTATAACTATTTGGTTCATTTAGTGTTTATGACAATTATGCCGACCAACATGATACAGATTTTTTTATCTAGGAGGTATGTGAACCAGAAATTCCAACCGACCCTATTATCGATAGGTTAAATTTAGTTGAAAAAGAAAACAATTACTTGAAAGAAAAATTGAAAAAAAATGAGGAGGATAAGATGATATTGGAGTTGCATGTTGTGGCTGTCATCGATGATCACAAGATCAAGATGGATGCAATGTGCTTGAAGATTAGAAAGATTAGAAAATATGCTATTCATACTGAGGCTTGGTATCATTATGTCGTTGGATCAATTGTTATCTTAGTTGCGATTATGATCGCATTTTTTGTTGCATTAAACTTTTTTACATAGTTTCAATGTATGGTTTAATTAGATGCTCTAGAGAGCTATATGTTGTTCAATGAGAACTATGTATGTACTTTGGTTTTAATGTGATGATGAACTTCTATTAATTTGGTCACTTATCTATTCATGATGTACGTAGATGAACCGGCAATGGATGTACAGTAACAGACGCACCTCCGAGTACATTAAGGGCGTGAATAATTTTCTTGCAGTGGCTGAGGCAAACAAGCAGAATGGTTTTATGTGTTGTCCATGCCCTATGTGTGGGAATACAAGGTCTTACTCTGACTCGAAAACCCTTCACATCCACATGCTTTATAAGGGTTTCAGGCCACCCTATAATGTTTGAAGAGAAAGAGGGGTTATGATGGAAGACAACAAAGAAGAAGAGGATGATGAAAATATGTGCCCCCTGAATACGATGTTGCTGCAACATGGGAAGCTGAAGATCAAGAGGAACCAGAAGATGTGCCCGATGATGATCTTCGCCGGGTCATTGTTGATGCAAAGATAGTGCGAAAGTGTAAAGAAGAAGCTGAAGTTCAATCGCATGTTAGAAGATTAAAAAAGGGGTTGTACCCCAATTGCGAAGATGGCAACACAAAGCTCGGTACCACACTGGAACTGTTGCAGTGGAAGGCAGAGAATGGTGTGCCTGACAAAGGATTTGAGAAGCTGCTAAAAGTATTGAAGGAGAAGCTTCCAAAGGATAACAAATTGCCCGACATTACATACGCAGCAAAGAAGGTTGTATGCCCTCTAGGATTGGAGGTGAAGAATATACATGCATATGCCCTAATGACTGCATCCTCTACTGCGGTACGTACGAGAATTTGAACGCATGCCCAGTGCATTGCGGTATAAGATCAGACGAGATGACCCTGATGATGTTGACGGTGAGCGCCCCAGGAAGAGGGTTTCTGCCAAGGTGATGTGGTATGCTCCTATAATACCACAGTTGAAACGTCTGTTCAGAAACAAAGAGCATGTCAAGTTGATGCGATAGCACAAAGAGGGTCGTAAGAAAGACGGGAAGTTGAGAGCACCCGTTGACGGGTCGTGGTGGAGAAAAATCTAGAGAAAGTATTGGGAGGACTTTGTAGGTGACGCAAGGAACGTATGGTTTGGTTTAAGCGTGGATGGCACTAATCCTTTTGGGGAGTAGAGCAGCAATCACAACACCTGTCCTGTGACTATGTATCTATAACTTTCCTCCTTGGCTGTGCATGAAGCGGAAGTTCATTATGATGTCATTTCTCATCCAAGGCCCTAAGCAACCCAGCCATAACATTGATGTGTGCATAAGGCCATTAGTTGAATAAATTTTACAGCTGTGGAATGGATACGGTGTACGTGTGTGGGATGAGCATAAACAGCGGGAATTTGACCTGCATGCATTGTTGTTTGTAACTATCAATGATTAGCCTGCTTTCGGTAACCTTTCAGGACAGACAAACAAGGGATACCACGCATGCACGCGTTGTTTAGATGACACCAAAAGTATATACATGGACAAATGCAGGAAGAATGTGTACCTAAGGCATCGTCGATTTGTTCCGACCATATCAATGTCAAAAGAAAGGCAAGCATTTCAAAGGCGAGGAAGATCACCGGAAGAAGCCCGCCATCCGTACCGTTGATCAAATACTTGCTATGGTCAATGATTTACAAGTAATCTTTGGAAAGGGTCCCGACGGACTATTTGTACCGAATGACGCTAAGGGACGCACACCCATGTCGAAGAAGAAATCTATATTTTGGGACCTACCCTACTGGAAAGACCTAGAGGTTCGCTCTTCAATCGACGTGATGCACGTGACGAAGAATATTTGCGTGAACCAGCTTGGCTTCTTGGGCGTGTATGGGAAGACAAAAGATACACCGGAGGCACAGGAGGACCAGCAACGTGTGCACGAAAAAGACGGCATGCCTACAAAGCAGCATGAAGGTCCTGCCAGCTACGCTCTTACCAAAGAACAGAAGGAAATACTTTGAATGCCTTCTCAGTATGAAGGTCCCGTCTGGCTTCTCATCGAATATAAAGGGAATAATAAATATGCCAAAGAAAAAGTTACAAAACCTAAAGTCTCATGACTGCCACGTGATTATGACACAACTGCTTCCGGTTGCATTGAGGGGGCTTCTACCGGAAAATATTCGATTAGCCATTGTGAAGTTATGTTCATTCCTCAATGCAATCTCCCAGAAGGTGATCGATCCAGAAATCCCACCAAGGTTAAGGAGTGATGTGACGCAATGTCTTGTTAGTTTCGAGCTGGTGTTCCCACCATCCTTCTTCAATATCATGACGCACGTCCTAGTTCATCTAGTCGACGAGATTGTCATTCTGGGCCCTGTATTTCTACACAATATGTTCTCCTTTGAGAGGTTCATGGGAGTCCTAAAGAAATATGTCTGTAACCGCGCTAGGCCAGAAGAAAGCATCTCCATGGGCCATCAAACAGAGGATGTCATCGGGTTTTGTGTTGACTTCATTCCTGGCCTTAAGAAGATAGGTCTCCCTCAATCGCGGTATGAGGGAAGAATGACTGGAAAAGGCACGTTTGGAAGGGACTCAATAATATGCAGGGACGGATATTCTTGGTCTCAAGCACGCTACACAGTTCTACAGAACTCTACCTTGGTGACCCCGTATGTTGATGAACACAAGAACAGTCTGCGCTCCAAATACCCGGAGCAGGGCGACGACTGGATTACATGTGAACACATCAGGACTTTCAGCAGTTGGTTGGAAGCACGTCTCAGAGGTGACAACACTGTTTGTGATGAGCTGTACTTGTTGTCCACGGGACCATCTTCGACTGTTACGATTTGGAAAGGATACGAGATAAATGGGAATACATTTTACACGATTGACCAAGATCAAAAGAGCACCAACCAAAACAGTGGTGTCCGCTTTGATGCAACAACCGAGAGGGGAAAGGACACATATTATGGTTACATAGTGGACATATGGGAACTTGACTATGGACATGATTTTAAGGTCCCTTTGTTTAAGTGCAAATGGGTCAATCTGTCAGGAGGCGGGGTATAGGTAGACCCAAAGTACGGAATGACGACAGTGGATCTGAAAAATCTTGGGTACACTGACGAACCGTTCGTCCTAGCCAATGATGTGGCACAGGTTATCTATGTGAAGGACCATGCTATGTGGGTGAAATGATGATACCATGCCAACCTTCAACCTTTTCAGAGTTTATTTGTAGTGCTTTTCAATTTCAGGGTCATTTAGATCAAAAAATCTGTAAATGCATGAAAAATACCAAATGAAGTCAGAAAGGGTTAAAAATTAATGATGTGGCTTTGAATGGTGCATTTTGTACACACAAGAAGTCTGGAGTTCAAATAAGTTCAAAAAAATGAATCCCTTTGTATCAGATGAGTTGACGTCCGAAACCCTGATACTTCGAAAGAGATTGTCCATTTTGTACACAAAGTGCATTCAGTTTTTGTCGTACCCCTCTCAACTTTTTAGCACATGCTACGTGGGTGAAATGGTGATACCATGCCAACTTTTAACCTTTTCAGAGTTCATTTGTAGTGTTTTTCAATTTCAGGGTCATTTAGCTAAAAAAATGACAAAATGCATGAAAAATACCTAATGAAGTCAGAAAGGGTTGAAAATTGATGATGTGGCTTTGAATGGTGCATTTTGAACACACAAAAAGTCTCGAGTTCAAATAAGTTCAAAAAATGAAATGCCTTTGTAACAGATGAGTTTTCATCCGAAACCCTGATACTTCCAAAGAGATTGTCCATTTTGTACATGAAGTGCATTTAGTTTTTGCCGTAACCTCTCAACTTTTTAGCACATGCTATGTGGGTGAAATGATGATACCATGCCAACTTTCAACCTTTTCAGAGTTCATTTGTAGTGCTTTTCAATTTCAGGGTCATTTAGCTCAAAGAATGAACTAATAGCAAAAATAATGAACTAATAGCACAAAGAATGAACTAAGAATAGTCAATTAAAATATTATGTTATGATAAACTAAAACAAAACTATAATATTCTTCAATAGCAAAAAGAATCAACTAAAAAGCTTTTATAAAACTCTAATAGCAAAAGGAATCAACTAAAAAGCTTTTATAAACCTCTAGTGTTTTTTAAACTAAAATTATCAAAGTATTTTCTGTTCAAAACATTAATGGCAAAAAGAATTTTCATAAAGAAACTTTTTGTTAGAAACCTTAATAGCAAACTAAAATAACAAAATCCGTTTTTGATTAAACAGACATTTAAAATAACCAAAAATTTACCAAATTGGATATAATGATAAAACACGGTAATATTAAATAGCAGGAAAAAGAATCACTCAAAAATCTATTTTTGTAGTAAAGTTATTCACAAACTAGTGATTCACAAAAATTTCAAAGAATGCAAATTTAAAAACTAATGGCACTAACAGAAAGTTTATAAGTTTTGTGACCTAAAAGCAAAAAAAAACACTGAAAAACTGCAAGTAGAAATAAAAAAAAATAAAGAAAGCAAGAAAAACAAAACAAAAAACAGGAAAATATTAAAAAAAAAATGTCGCCTACTGGGTCACCATGGCCTGAATACAACTAGAAACCCAACCAGCTAGTTGGGCCAGGATTCAGGGCCGCAGAAGGCCCCGTAGGCTCACAGGCAGATACAGTGTCTTTAGGCCCGTAAGCATGCAATTGAGAGGAGCTCGAAGTGGTCTGTGCAGCCGCGCTTATAAACCACTATCGAAGCCTCTTGGCTAGCGAGGTGGGACTAAACATCCCACCGCACCGCGCCAGTTCTAGCACAAGGCCTTTGGTCGCGATGTACAAGATCGTTTTGCGTGAAGACGGTGTAAGCTCCACAGCGCTCCTGTTGGCCGCCATGGACAACGCGATCCACGACGGTGTGGATGTATTGTCTCTATCCATCCATTGCATGGATGAGAACTCATTTGGCGCCCTGCACGCGGTCCAGAAGGGGATCACTGTGGTGTACTCTGCTGAAAACGATGGGCCCAGGCCGCAGAGCATCCAGAACACTGCACCATGGGTCATCACCGTGGCGGCGAGTAAGATCGACCGCTCGTTCCTGACGGTGATCACATTGGGAAACAAGCAGCAGATGGTGGGCCAAACTCTCTATTACCAAGTGAAGAACAAGAACTCTTCATCATCGGGGACTAGCAGTTTCAGAGAGCTTAAATGTGTACCATCGTGAGTGAAAAAAAAACTCCCAATGCAACCTATGCACCAACCATGAATATCTTACTCATGCTTGAACTTGCTTTTGCTTTGGTGGATTTAGGGCTAGTTTGGTTTGTGTCCACAGCTTCGTGCCTGTAAAATAGTGTTGCCTGGCGTGGACACGATTTGAAGATGTTTGGCTGCCTGGTCAGGCCAAGTTGGATGACAGGCGTTTGGATACTGCCCTGTCTTGGGTAGCTATTAGGAATAAAAAACTAAGCTCATGAGCCCATGTACGTAGACTAGTTGCTGCCATTAAAGCCCAGGCACGTGATTTGTTCGGCCAGGCGCTCGAATTCTCATGCCTGGGCCAGGCTAACTACCTCCCTGGCTTCATTGCCCAGGCTAACCACTCCGCATGCGAATCTAAGCCAGGCTACACCAGGCTTGTTCAGGACGTGAACCAAACAACATACATGCAAGACCCAGGCATGCACCAGGCGAGGCCAGGCTTCTCCAGGACGTGATCCAAACTAACCCTTAATTGTGTGCCGATCCATGGTGAACTTGATGGCATGGACGTGAAAGGGGCTATCGTCGTGTGCTTCTTGTGGCGCGGCACGTGGAGCAAGGCGGGGATCAGCCGACGGGCCTCTAGAGGAGAATGGCGCCACTTTAGGGGCCAACACGTCCTTGCCCGTGACGGTGCAAGACGGTTCAATCTTTGCCCGTGGAGAGCTGCAAGAAACAAAAGAAGCTCCAGAGGTTCGTGGATCCTAAAAATTATGCTTGAGGGTTAGCTCTCAACCACTTCTTACAAAGTCTAACAACAATATGTCTGAATCCACCATCTTGGTAGCATCTCACTAGTGTAGAACCGGGCAATAGCACCGGTTCATAAGGCCCTTTAGTGCCGGTTCCATAATCGGCACTAAAGTGTGGGCACTAAAGGCCCCCCCTTTAGTACCGGTTCAGCATGAACCGGTGCTAAAGGGCAACCACGTGGCATGAGCCAGCTCCGGGGGCCTGGAGCCCTTTAGTACCGGTTGGTAATACCAACCGGTACTATAAGGTTTGGGGGGGTTTTAGTTTTATAATTTCTTTTTCATTTAATTTTGTGTTTCCATTTTAATTATTTTTCGTTTGCTGGTATTTTACGATACTACACATTGTACACGTTATGCATATATATATATAAATAGAATTTCTAGTAGAACCAATCATGCATATATATATCATCAATGTCTCACAAACCACCATATTAATTAATTCACACATACACACATGTATAGCTATATACAATTTCTCCTACATATGCATGTTGCCTTCGGAGCCAGTGGCATTAGCCTAATTGGTGTCTTCGGAGCACGATGACAATTGGAAGTGGTTTTCATGGGGGCGATAGCGGGTAATAGTATTCTCCCTTCGGATTTATGACCTGGTCGAGCAAAAATCCCGCTATTTCCTCTTGAAGTGCTTCTACGCGCTCCGTTTCTAGGAGCTTCTCCCGCACCTCTCTGAACTGTTAAGAAGGAGATCAATATGCATGTGTATTAGTTGTGTGACTAGATATCGATAATGGTGTAAAAATTGTGAATAGTGTTCTGACAAGTGTACCCATTCCTGTCTTTGAGATTTGCTCCTTTCGGACGACATCATGCGAATGTTCTCGCAAACGCAGAATGCACACAAATCAGTCCCCTGCACCTGCTTCAGGGCCTTTACGAGAATGGAATTTGATCAGATAATAATTAATCAAGCATGATAATTAAAGAGATGGCAGCTAGCTAGCTAGCTAGCTAGTACTACTTAATTACTTACCTTGGGTCGAAACCATTGAAGCTTTTTTTTCCATTCGCCATCCGTGACGCTGATGAACCTTGCCCAAGCCCTGCCCGTCGACAAAGAAAATGAATAAAGGGGTCATTAAATAGTTCATATCATGAAATGACGAACTAAATAGGCCGAAATATATAGTTAATAATGATTGAAATTACCTGTTGACTATCCCAAACAAGATGTTATAGTCAGTTTTAACTTTGAGTAGTGAGTCCAGTATTTCAACTGTTCCGGCGTCAACTTTAATGATACACAAGACCCAGTGAAATCTGCATGCACACACGTTTGCATGTCTTAATTAAGCGGGCATATGTAAGCAAAAACATGTAGCTAGCTAGTAGGCAAAAACAGAGAATTTGTAGTACAAGACAGTGTGACTCACTGGAAGTTGTAAGGAAGTAGTATATCTTCATTGTATTTGAGGCACTTGAAGAACTCTAGCATGGTGTCCTCTACGTCCTTTTGATGATGTGGAATTATCCGCCATGTGTATTCATTAACGGTGTTTGGGTCAATGAACCCAATGCCAAAGCGTCCACCTTTTCTCATTTCATACATCTTCATCCTGCATAATACCACAGAAAAGAATATAGTGAGGATAATTACAGGTAATGATTGATCAAAAGGATCACTACAACTAGCTTGAGACTTAAATTACAGAAAGAAATCACTTACAGACAATAGCAACTGACGATAGATTTGTCGAGTGCGTCTTGATTGTATAACTGAAATAGTTCAGAATACTCAACGGACAGAGCTTTCTCATGGAAGTAATGCTCCTCCTTGACATTCACCATAGGGACAATCGATCTGAAATCTTGGTAATGTTCATGTACCATTGATGCAATTCATACATTCTCGTTGGGAGGTTCTTGACCTTGTCTGGCTCGACCAAAGGTTGGCCCCGGACATATTTCCGTTTTATTTCATCCTCTCTAAGCACAGGCATGGGCTCGATCTCGAGGAGTTGTCCAACAGTGATGTTAAAAACTTCAGCCTGCATTATATGGTCCTTGGTTATTACCACATTGCCCACCTCGGGAACGTAAATTGTTTGCCCACAATAATATTGGGCGCGCGTACTGTCACGTGTTGTTGGCACAACAAGCGAGGGGATCGATTGCGCCGTCTGTTCTCCCAGCTGGGGAATGGTTTTCCCACATTTTTTGACAGCTGCTTGTTGTTTGCTCGATCCCGAGCTCGCCTCCTTACGTAGACGTGCTCGATTTAACTTCCTGATGTGGCACTCATAGTCTGTGTCAACAGGCTTGGGAGCTGGTGGTTGAGCCATACGAATGAAGTGGTCAATCGTTTCCTCAGGCACTTTCTCCCTTGGCGGCGGTGGCGGTTTCGGTGCAAAATGGGCTTCCACCTCGGCCTTCGATATGGCTGCGTTTTCCTCCTCGGACTTGTCATAAGGCCTCTGCGGAAGAGGCGTGAGGCTTGGACCATATTTATATCGCTTGCCTCCGCCTGTACTTCATGTACTACCTCGACTCATATCGCTACGCACCATAGCTGCGGGGTGTCTCTTCTACGATTGCTGAGGCGGCGGAGACGGCTGACGGGGCTGAGTTGGACGAGGAGGAGTGGCCTGAAGCTGTGCCGGACTTGGAGGAGTGGCCTGAGGTTGTGCCGGACTTGGAGGAGGAGTGGACGTCTGACGCTGTGGCGGACTTGGAGGAGGAGGAGTGGCCTGACACTTTGCCGGACTTGGAGGAGGAGTGGCCTGACACTTTGCCGGACTTGGTGGACTTGCAGGAGCGGGAGTCTGCTGACTCGGTGGCGGACTTCAACGAGGAGTCGGCTGACGCGGTGTCGGTGGCCTTCGAAAGATGATGCAATCCTTTTTCCATAGGATGATACGATGTTTGGCCTCTCCGAGAAAGCGCTCGTCGTCACCTCCAGGAATGTCAAGCTATAGCTCCGAATATGGTGGGTCCACCACCTCATCAACCAAGACACGAGCATAGCCCGCTGGAATCGGGTTGCAATGGAAGGTTGCATCGGGGGGATTTGTAAAAGCAATGGCGTCCGCCACCTTCATGGATATGTTCGTTATTTTGACGTGTAGCTCGCAGTTAGTGTTCTCTGTGATGTCATCCATGGGGTATCTACCCAGCATTGCGTCGTCAAGGGCGGAACCCACGCTGCTTCTCGGCATGGATGGGGCGGTGCTATCCAATGATGGATCATCCGCTAGCTGCTGCAGCTGTTGAGACCCCCTTTGCTGGGTAAGTGAGTCAATCTGCTCCTGCTGCCGCTGGAATTTGACTACCAATTCTGCTTGACTTGCTTCTAGGCCTTGAAGGCGTTCATAGTCCTGCTTCCTCTGCTCCTCCTCCATCTTCCTCTTCTTCTCCTCCGCAATCTTCTTTCTCGCACGGGTTCTATAGTCGGTGTTCCAGTCTGAAAACCCCTCATACCACGGAATAGCGCCCTTGCCTCGTGTTCTTCCCGGGTGTTCAGGATTTCCCAGGGCATGCGTAAGCTCGTCATTCTCTCTGTTGGGCTGGAACACCCCCGATCGTGCCTCTTCTATTGCAACAAGTATCGCATCGTCGGCTCTCTTCAGACTTGCCTTCGTCGAAACATTGCCTGTCTTCGGGTCCAACTCCCCCCCCCCATGCGCATAGAACCAAGTCCTGCACCTGAGGGGCCAGCTCTTAGTAACCGGAGTGACACCTGCATCCTCCATCTCTTTCTCAGACTTATCCCACTTAGGCATTGCCACCGCATAGCCACCTGGCCCCAGCTTATGGAACTTATCCTTTTTTTCGGCATTCTTCTTGTTTATTCTCGACCATTCCTTAGCTAATTCCGAATCCTTGAATTTCACGAAATCGTCCCAATGAGCACGTTGGTTCTCTAGTGTTCCCTCGAATACTGGAGTCTTCCTTCCTCCCTTGACGTACTTGTCCCATTCACGATTCTTGTGGTTCTTGAATGCAACCGCCATCTTCCTAAGAGCAGCGTCCTTGACTTTCTGCACATCTGCTTTTGTGAAATGATCTGGTAGGGTGAAATGTTCCATGAGAGTATCCCAAAGCAGATCTTTTTGATTCTTGTCGACAAAAGTAACATCTGGACGTGGCTTTGCTGGCTCTCTCCATTCTTGAAGTTTGATCGGGAGTTGGTCCTTCACAAGAACTCCGCACTGACGAACGAACTTGTCCGCAATCTTCTTAGGCGCTAATGGTTCGCCATTAGGTCTAACTGCCTCGATATTGTACTTTACGCCCTCCTTCAACTTTTTGTTCGGGCCTCGTTTCGTCCTTTTGCCTGAAGATTTGCTCGATTCGGATGGCTGAAAGAACAAAGATCGATTCGTTAATATATCTTTAAGTCATTTAAAACATGTGATGATCACCAGATGCCTGCTTATATAAATATACCTCGCCGGTCTTTGTTGTTTCAGGATCAACATGTTCTTCGTCATCATCATAATCGTAGTTCATGACTTCATCAATTTGGTCGTCACGATCGAATATCATATCACCCTCTCCGGTGTTGTTTAGAAATTCGGAGCCGTCAAAATCTTCTTCTTCATTCTGATTATCATCTGGCCCGCGTATCATATCGAACATGGTCTGTTCTCCCTCTCTGTCGGTATTGTCTGCCATAGCTTTTATTTAACTAATCCAAAAGAAATATAAAACAATTTAGTATTCAAATTACATCGTCTCGAATAATAGATATAATCTCGAATACATCGTCTAGAATAATAGATATAATCTCGAATACATCGTCTTGAATAATATATAATATTGAATAGTACATCACTGGCTAGGTAGCTAATTAAAGATCGAATACTACAGAAGAATCTAGGACACTAGCGGTTCCTGCGGCGCGGGCGGTGGACACCCAAAGAGAAGAAACCCTCACAGGATCATAGCTGAAGTGAGATCCCTGAAGAAACTGCCAGGTATTGGAGAACCTGCCGCCTTCTAACGCAACCATGTAGCGATGGACGTGCTCATCCTCCTCGCTGACACAGCGACGTACCACCTCCGACGGGGCCGGGTCCCTCCGCACCGAAACTGGCCCACGCGAACGCCACCAAACGAGATAAGGGTCGACGACGGGACCCGGGATCGGGTTCCTCATCAAGCGGCGCGCCCCTCCAGGCAGCACCTCCCAGTGCCAGCCCGGCGGAGCCCAGTCCCGGACATGGGTCAGCCGGACGTCGTCGCGGACGGGTCGACGGCGAGGATGCGGGCCGGGCATCGCCGAGAACAAATACTAGCTATATGCCCACAAAAAGTAACATTTTTTTAATGATTGGATTTTGATAACTAAAATTTCTAACATTTCTATATAACACTAATTATGCTATCATTGCATATGTCAAAAATCTATATACTATTTCATACTAATTAAGCATCTAACACTAAAAACAGAAAACACAACTTCTATACATCCATTAAAAAACTGAAAAACAACATTATATAAAAAAATTCATACTAATTAAACACTAATTATATCCATCTAACATGCATTCATACATATATAGTAGTGAAAAAATAATAATCTAAATAATCTAAACTAATTAAACATACAAAATACGTATATACTAATATATACATGCATTAATTCATACATATGTACGTGTGTGTGTGTGTGTTCATCATGCTTGTGTGTGTGTGTGTATGGGCTCGGGGAGGGGCGGCGCCCATGGTGGCCGCCGGGGGCGAGGGAGAGGGGTTAGAGGGGAAGAGCTCACAGCGGGGCGACGGCGACGGCGAGGCGACGGCCGGGGGCGGTGACGGGCCGGGGCGTGACGCGGGGGCGGCGACGCGGGGACGGCGCGACGGGGACGGGCCCGGGGCGGCGACGGCGACGGCTTCAATCGATCGGGGCGCGCGGGCGGTGCTTCAATGGGGAAACAGAGGAAGAAACAGAGGGAGAATGAAATTTTCGCAGGTGTTGTATATATAGGAGAGGCCTTTAGTACCGGTTGGTGGCAGGCCAACTTTGGCCAGGCGAAGAGGCGGGAAGACGAGGCCTTTAGTACCGGTTGGAGCCACCAACCGGTACTAAAGGGTGGTCTTTAGTACCGGTTGGTGGCTCCAACCGATACTAAAGGCCTCGCGCTGCCACCCCAAAGTTTAGTCCCACCTCGTCGGGCGAAGGGCAGCCGCACTGGTTTATAAACCCAGTTGCAACTACCACTTCGAACTCCTCTATATAGCAGGCTTGTGAGCCTAAACTCTGTGCGCTGCCCTGTGAGTCTGCTCGGCCTTTAAGGCCTGTAATTACACACCTGTGGCCTATCAGGCCCACAGGGCAGCGCCCCAATTTTTTTAATAGTTTTTTCTTTTCTGCTTTATTTTCTTCTATTTATTTTTGCGTAGTTTTTTGTATAATTTTTTCTTTTATGTTATATTTATTTTCTTCTACTTATTTGTGAGTAGTTTTTCATCTAGTTTACCAAAATTCAACATTTTCAGAGTTCATTTTGTAGTGATTTTCAATTTCACGGTCATTTTGTAAACGATTGAAAAATAGCAAATATAATTTTTTTTCTTTTCTGCTTTATTTTTTCTTCTTTTTATTTCTGAGTAGTTTTTTCTTTTCTGCTATATTTATTTTCTTCTATTTATTTCTGAGTAGTTTTTTTATATAGTTTTTTTCTTTTCAACTATAGTTTTTCTTCTTTTCTGCTATTTTTTCTTTTCTGCAAAACTTGATGGTCAAAGTCTGGAGTTATAACTTAAAAAAAAGAAATGTCGACTTGCAATTAGTTTTTGCCATAACAGAAGAAGTCCGGAGTTGTAATAAGTTATTAAAAATAAAAAAGAGGTGCAATGCTCGTTAATTTGCTTCAAGCCTTTCGGAATAGTGTAAACTGCACTGCGCATAGCTCCGTGCAGTCTACCGTATTCCTGAAGGCTTGAAGCTAAGCAACGTGAGCATTGAGCCTCTTCTTCATCGTCTCTATACTCAGGGCTTATAAACCGCTCCTAGTCCCTCTCACTTCGCGAGGTGGGACAAAAAACAACTTACGTCTGGTTCATCCATGAACCGGTACTAAGGTGCTCGTGGGGCCCCAGCCTTACCTGACACAACCTCATTAGTACCTGTTCGTGGTACGAACCGGCACTAAATGGTGATGGTGGGGCCATAGCCTGACCGGAGGCTGACACAGCCTCTTTAGTACCGGTTTGTGGCATGAACCGGTACTAAAGGTTCGCCACGAACCGGTGCTATTGATCGCCGCCATGAACCGGCACTAGTGTACACATTACTGTCGTCTGAAATTCCAACCGGCACTATTGTGCTTCACATTTGACCCTTCGCCACGACCCGGTACTAAAGGGGGTGCGCTGGCGCAGGTGCGGTGCGGCAAGTTTAGTCCCACCTCGCTAGCCAAGGGGCGACCGCACTGGTTTATAAACCCCCTTGCGGTCGCTCTCTCGAGCTCCTCTCCAAAGCAGGCCTACTGGGCCTACGTGTTCTTTGCTGCCCTGTGGGCCCACTTGGCCTTTGCGGGCCTGCATCCTGGCCCAACAACAGGTTGGGTTTCTAGTCGTATGCAGGCCGCTCTGGCCTAGTAGGCGGGCTTTTTTTTATTTTTTTTTTGCTTTATTTACTTTTGTGTTTTTTTGTGTATTTGGAGTTTCTTTGTGAATATTTTTGCTTTAGATACACAAAATTACAAACTTTCTGTTAGTGCCCGTAGTTTTCAAATTTGAATAGTTTAAATTTTGAATTATTTGAAATTAGTGTGAATCACTAGTTTGTGAATAACTTAACTTTAAAACTCAGTAAAGGCATGAAAGAATTTGTTTGGACATAAAATTTCTTCGTGTTTCAAATGCCAAAACACATAACTACCCTAACTATTACAGAGATTCCCCTCTAGGTGTGAAACACAGAAGAAAGTGATGATAGTGAAGCCGATCATATCCCAGATCTTTGGGTGTGAAACTTTTTCTTCACGTGTGTCCTTTTGCGCCGTAACCATGGAAAATCTTCATCATTTAACGGGATGCTCGGGTCAATATTCACTGTGAATGGAGCAATTTCATCAAACTTTTCATAATCTTTTGACTTGTCTGTCTTGTCATCCACTCCCACGATGTTTCTCTTCCCAGAAAGAACTATGTGCCGCTTTGGCTCATCATACGATGCATTCGCTTCCTTATCTTTTCTTTTTCGTGGCTTGGTAGACATGCCCTTCACATAGAAAACCTGTGCCACATCATTGGCTAGGACGAATGGTTCGTCTGCATACGCAAGATTGTTGAGATCCACTGTTGTCATTTCGTACTGCGGGTCTTCCGTTACCCTGCCTCGTGTCATATTGACCCATTTGCACCGAAACAAAGGGACCTTTAAACCATGTCGATAGTTAAGTTCCCATATGTCCTGTATATAACCATAATATGTTTTCTTTCCCGTCTTGGTTTCTGCATCAAAGCGGACACCACTGTTTTGGTTGGTGCTCTTCTTATCTTGGGCGATCGTGTAAAATGTATTACCATTTATCTCGTACCCTTTGAAAGTCATTATATTCGAAGATGGTAACTGGGATAGCAAGTACAGGTCATCTTCAATAGAGGTGTCATGCATGGTACGTGTCTGCAACCAGCTGACGAAACTCCTGGTTTGTTCACGTGTAATCCAGTCATCAGACCGCTCCGGGTGTTTGGAGCGTAGCAAATTCTTGTGTTCATCCATATACGGAGCCACCAAGGCGGAATTCTGTAGAACTGTGTAGTGTGCTTCAGTGAGAGAATGTCCGTCCATACATATTATTTGTTCCCCTCCTAGCGTGCCTTTTCCATCCAGTCTGCCCTTATGCCGCGATTCAGGAACATCAATCGGCTTAAGGTCAGGAATAAAGTCAATACAAAACTCAATGACCTCCTCATTTTGATGGCCCTTGGAGATGCTTCCTTCTAGCCTAGCACGGTTATGAACATATTTCTTTAAGACTCCCATGAACCTCTCAAAGGGGAACATATTCACTACAAGAAATATGTCAACTTGTGACCACCACTATTGGTCACTGAAAGGTCACAAATTTCCATTTGCGACCTTTTTGTGACCAAAAACAGAAGGTCAAAAGCTGGCCGTCATAAACAGACTATAGCGACCTTTCTTCTGGAATGGTTGAAGACGTTTACGACCAAAATATTCCTACTGCGGCGTTTTGGTCACTAGCAACCTCCCCAGGCCACGTAGGCATCCAGCGTGGCAAGCTGATGTGGCACAAGATTCAGCCCGGTCCAATTCGGTTTTCTACATGGGCCTAACCCAACAATTCAGCCTATTTGTGTTTTTTTTCATCAATTTTTTGTTGGGTTCATGGGCCAAGCCCAACAGCCATTTATTCTTTTGGGCCAGCCTTTTTTCTAAGCTTCTTCCATTTTTTGGGCCTCAGCCTTTTTGTGGTCCATTCATTTTTTTGTCCAATATTGTTTGGGCTAAGGCCTCTTCCAGCCCATCAATATTTTCAGCCCGCTAATTCAAAGGACTGGACAACAGAGAAACAATTCAGTTTTTTCAATTTTGCTATCAAAGCAACATTTGTTTCACTGTACAATCATACATCATCTGTTGCAGTTACATATTCATCACATTATCTATACATAAGAAGCAGCAACTAAAAGATTATCATAACAAACGACAGCCACTCAAAAGAAAGATCACCATCACAGCTCTAGCGACTACTAATATACACTACAACTTCCACTTATGTGCAAACCTACAAGAAGGCCAAACAAAAAAGGAATCACTGAATATTCAGAGACCACTGCCATGCTACCGATTGGATTTGGTTGCAGCCCTTCCAGTTTGCTAATGGCATCTCTCCAGCACCATATCTCATAACCTACAAAGAGAACATAAACCAGCATAAGAATTTGAAACTTCTTCTAATTTGAAACTTCCGGTAAACGATAAACTTGAGGTAACATTCAGGACAGCAGCACTGCTCCACTGTTTGATATAAGTGGCTGCTGCATGTCGTGTGTATAGTACTATAGTTTCATCTTCAGACCAATCAACGCCAAGTTTCAAAGAAAATCTGATGATAAGTTGCACCAAGATTTAGCAAGGTGCGTACCTCCAAGTGGATGAGCGAGCTCTGAGACCCACTCCCTGACCCTCTCCGCAGATGCTCCCGTCGAAGCATACTGCATCATAGCAAGCACAAAAATTCAGAAAACTACAGCTGGTGTAAAGATGGACCAAACTACAGTTTAAGTAAAACTATAAGAACACAAAATAAAACTACAAAAACTACAGTTTCAGTAAAACTATAAATTAGTTTAGATTGTGAGAGCATACATGGAAAGTCTGCACCATCAGCAGTAACCATTAACAAAAGAAAATAAATTATGTCGATGCTGGAAATAACATCTCTGGAGTAGTTTTAATTGAAAAAATCTATAGAATACTCCAGTAATTAGAGTACACAGCTAAGATGCTGGAAAGAACATCACACAGGCAGGACAAACTACTCCATCTCTGCACTACAGGCAGGAAAAACTACAGGAGTATACAGCTACTCATACGGGAGTACTATGGGCAAGACAAATACAGGAGTAAGATGTTGATCATGTTAGATTCAGACTATCACAGGAGTACTATAGGAAAAAGAAGCAGCATTATCATTAACCAGCACAGAAATTTAGTAAAGTGGGAACCCAGTAAGGAGCTATGTATCTTTGTTCTAATAATTTTCACTGTATCTTCAGAGATTGCTCTAAATTCAGGATGGTTCAGCTTTCATTCTAAGATGTGTGCAACATTGCCATCCTTCAGAAGGAAGCTACAGGGAGTCTCAAGGAAATTAAACCTGCAAAGAGGCCGTGATGGAGACACGAGGAAATTGTGCAGAAATACTACAACCACATTTCCTCATATCACCATCACATATCCACATCCCCTGTGCAGGTGGAATTTGTCACATATCCATATCCACATTCCCTTGCCAAACTGAACTCGTATATGGAAATACAAACCAACAAATCAGACAAACATAGCAATTTCTGCACACTCCAGAGCTGGTGTTACTGACTAAACCAACCTATTTCCTCTAGTATTTCACAGAGATTACAGGTCCGTACGCAACAGCGGCCTGATTCCCTTGACAGGGCTAAGCACTACAAAGAAGTCGACCTAGGCAGTACGCGATGGAACTAACAGAGCAGGTGCAGAGGCGATGCTACGCAGACATTACAGAGCGGAATCAACGGGGTTCAGGTGGATGAATCGATATCGCTTCGGCTGGCTCACCAAGGTTGCTCGAGAAGGAAAAGGAATGGACCCAAATCCGTACCTCGGGCTCGGAGGAGCCGTCGACCCAGGCTGGTCGACGCCGACGAGCGTGGCCGGCAGGATGCCGAAGACGAAGTCGCCGAAGGAGATGTTGTAGCTCCAAGGAGCGTGTCGTGGTGCTCCTGCCATGGGCCGGGCGCACGAGGACGGTCGGGCTCCTCCCGCTTCTCCTCCAGAGGCCTCCGCTATGCGCTGCTCCCACGCGAGCCCTGCATGTCACCCAAGGAGAGGAGAGGAGCGCATATGTTAGGAACCGTAGGAGAGGGAGGGGAGGTGCGGAGTGTCGTGCGCGTACGTGGTCGTGGCGGGGCACGCCGCCATCCTGGCCATGGACTGCCTGCCTGTGGTCACCGGGCCGGCGAGACGAGGCGCCGCGCGACAAAATCCCAAGGACGGAGTGGTTGGTTGGCTTGGAGTGGATAAGGCTAGGGGAGAACGGGAGGGAGGGAGGAGCTCGATCTCGTCTATGGTGAGGGTCGTCGATGGTGGGTGGCGGCGGATCGAGATCTGAGGGAGGGAGAGGGTGACTTGGAGATGGGGATCTGGGATCGAGGGGCGAGGGAGAGGGTGGAGCAGCGGCGCTTGGGGGTGGGGGTCGAGCTCCGCCGGAGGGAGGTGGCCGACGCACGCAGGAATGGAGATGGAGGCCGGGGGCTCTGACTTGGATTGGATCTGGGCGGCCGCGGCGATTGGGAGAAGGGGGCGAGGATGAGAGGATCTGCATCGGGGGAGAGGGGAGAGGAAGAAAGAAAGAAAGAAAGAAAGGAAGCGGGGGGTGGATGGAAGATGCCAGCTAGGGTTTCGCCTCAGGTGGGGTTGGTGGGGGAGGCGAGGAGCGACGGCTACCGTTGGATCCGGGAAGATCCAATGGTGTTTTGTGCATGATCCGTGTGCCTTGTCCACGGACCAATCAGAACGCAATACAATATTATGACCAATTGAATTGGTCGTGATAAATTTAAAAATAAGATGTTAGATCATCTTAGCTATTTACTTGACCTGATACATTGGAAAAAAATGAAACAAATGAAAAACCTTCTCATCATGTCATCAAATGTGACCTAGTTTTTAGAAGAAAAAAATAACAAAATAGTAATAAGGAACTTTTCATTTTCTTTGCACAAAAATTCATTTTTTATTTTTCGAGTGCTCAAAATGAGTTTTTTTGTGAAGAACATACCAAATATTTGTTGCAAAATTGTATCAAATCATTTTTCTAAAATACTAGACCATATTTAATGTACAAATAACCAAATGGTTGGGTGTCAAAACTTTTAATCCACCTCTCGTGAAAAAGATAAATTTCGGCCGATTCAGTTGGAAGCGGATCAAATTTGAACTACAACTGCCTCATAGTTTGCTATTTATTTTTTCCAAAAATCATTTCTAGGTACATAAGTACCTATTTTATCAGAGAAACACCAAAAAAATTCCAAGATTCAACCACTAGCTAGGAACGGTCAAGCCCGCCGTTTTGACCGCATTTTGAAACAGGCATCAAAAAATTCAAAAAAAAATCAAAAAATTGGAAAACCTTCGCATTGTGTCATTATATGTGACCAAGTTTCCAGAAAAAATAATAATCTTGTAATACAGAAATTATTTTAGAAAAGTGTTCTCATAAATGAGCTATCATGTGTGAAGATTCATGGATTTCAACCCAAACGCTCAATCTCATGGTCACATTCATGGCATAGTTTGTTGAAATGATCTCATATTGTGCACAAGGGTGCATCTTGGAATTCCAAACAATGTTGCCAAAGGGAGTTTTCATTTTCTTTGCACGGAAAATTCATTTTTCATTTTCCGAGTGCCCGAAATGAGGTTTTTTTGTGAAGGAACTACCAAATAATTGTTGCACAAATGGACCAAATAATTTTTATAAAATACTAGGCCATATTTAATGCACAATTGACAAAATGGTTGGGTGAAAAAAGTTTTGATCCACCTCTGATGAAAAAGACAAATTGTCGTCGATTCAGTTGGAAACGGGTCAAATTTGAACTGTAGCTGCCTCATAGTTTGCTCTTTATTTTTTCCAAAAATCATTTCTAGGTACATAAGTATCTATTTAATCATAGAAGCACCAAAAAAATTCCAAGATTCAACCACTAGCTAGGAATGGTCAAGCCCGCCGTTTTGACCGCATTTTGAAACGGGCATAAAAAATTTAAAAAAATCAAAAAATTGGAAAACCTTCGCATTGTGTCATTATATGTGACCAAGTTTCCAGGAAAAATAATAATCTTGTAATACAGAAATTATTTTAGAAAAGTGTTCTCATAAATGAGCTATCATGTGTGAAGATTCATGGATTTCAACCCAAACGCTCAATCTCATGGTCACATTCATGGCATAGTTTGTTCAAATGATCTTATATTGTGCACAAAGGTGCATCTTGGAATTCCAAACAATGTTGCCAAAGGGAGTTTTCATTTTCTTTGCACGGAAAATTCATTTTTCATTTTCCGAGTGCCTGAAATGAGGTTTTTTTTGAAGGAACTACCAAATAATTGTTGCACAAATGTACCAAATCATTTTTATAAAATACTAGGCCATATTTAATGCACAATTGACAAAATGGTTGGGTGAAAAAAGTTTTGATCCACCTCTGATGAAAAAGACAAATTGTCGTCGATTTAGTTGGAAACGGGTCAAATTTGAACTGTAGCTGCCTCATAGTTTGCTCTTTATTTTTTCCAAAAATCATTTCTAGGTACATAAGTATCTATTTAATCATAGAAACACCAAAAAAATTTCAAGATTCAACCACTAGCTAGGAACGGTCAAGCCCGCCGTTTTGACCACATTTTCAAACGGGCATAAAAAATTCAAAAAAATCAAAAAATTGGAAAACCTTCGCATTGTGTCATTATATGTGACCAAGTTTCCAGGAAAAATAATAAACTTGTAATACGGTAATTATTTTAAAAAAGTGTTCTCAGAAATGAGCTATCAAAGTGTGAAGATTCATGGCTTTCAAGCCAAATGATCAATCTTATGGCCACATTCATGGCATAGTTTGTTCAAATGATCTCATATTGTGCACAAGGATGCATATTGGAATAGAAAACAATGTTGCCTAAGGAAGTTTTCATTTTCGTTGGACGAAAAAACCATTTTCCATTTTTCGAGTGCCCGAAAGGAGGTTTTTTTGTGAAGGAACTACCAAATAATTGTTGCAAAATTGGACCAAATCATTTTTATAAAATACTAGGCCATATTTAATGCACAATTGACAAAATGGTCTGGTGTAAAAAAATTTGATCCACCTCTCGTGAAAAAGACAAATTTCTGCCGATTCAGTTGGAAGCGGGTCAAATTTGAACTGCAGCTGCCTCATAGTTTGCTATTTATTTTTTCCACAAATCATTTCTAGTTACATAAGGACCTATTTAATCATAAATACATGGTTTGGTGGCGATACATCGAGGTTTGGGCGATGGCCGAGGGCCCCAACTCTAGAGCGCGTAAACTCGCATGCCCGCCACGTGGTCACCGCGTGACCGTGGCGTTGCCATGTGTTCTGGGCGGCCTAGGCATGTCTAGTGGGTTGGGCACTCCCCAGGTTGGTGCTAGGAAGAAAATTACAACATAAGATTCTCACGAGGAGACCAATCGATGCTCAAACATGAATTAGCAGCCAAGTGTTTGATTAGCGGTACGGGAAATGTACATGGCTAATGGGCGTGAGTTTTGGCTGAGGATGATCAGTTACTAAGAAGACCGTTTTCACAAATTTTCAGCTCAAAAGGAGGAGCCTAGGTGGTACTTGCTTTGCAGACTACCACACTGGACATAACTACGAATGTTGAAGCTCGGCTCAAAATAATGAATGGATTGAGCTGGCATTTGGTGGAGGATGGTTATTTGGGCATAGGAAAGCACTGTAGAAAATGGATGCTATTTGGACATGCCAAAGTGGTACTTCCTTCACAAACTGTTGTTCTGAACAGAATAGGAAAATGGATATTTTTGAATTATTTTTTAACTAGGCAAGGAAGGTTTTTACATATTTGACGAAGATATGACCCAAAGAATTTATGAGATTTGTTTGGGAATTTTGGACATGACAGAAATATAGGTTGCTTCACAACCTAGGGCAAAAACTGCCACATGGACATGACACATAGGCAAAACTGATGAGATGGCGCCTAGTCATTGCAACCCACCACAATTTACAAGGCTATGACCATCTATATTGGTCGTTAACAACTAGAAATAAGGCAACGGACTAGCACTGTTTGCTTTATGACCATTTCGTGTAAGGAAATTACGACATTTCTGCCAAAAATGGTCGCAATGGTTTAGGGTTTGGAGCCCCCCGAACAGCTTTTGACCAATTGGTCTGAAATGGTCATAGATCTATGACCAATTCTTCCAGGGTCACTGACAGAAGGTCACAAGTTGACATATTTCTTGTAGTGATTGTGTAGAAATACAGGACCCAAAACGTTAATCTCTTCGCATAGGTGAACTAGGACGTGCGTCATGATATTGAAGAAGGATGGTGGGAACACCAACTCGAAACTGACAAGACATTGCACCAAATCATTTTGTAACCTTGGTATGATTTCTGGATCGATTACCTCCTGAGAGATTGCATTGAGAAATGCACATAGCTTCACAATGGCTAATCGAACGTTTTCCGGTAGAAGCCCCCTCAATGCAACCGGAAGCAGTTGCGTCATAATCACGTGGCAGTCATGAGACTTTAGGTTCTGGAACTTTTTCTCTGCCATGTTTATTATTCCCTTTATATTCGACGAGAAGCCAGCGGTACCTTAACACTGAGCAGACATTCAAAGAAGATTTCCTTCTCTTCTTTGGTAAGAGCGTAGCTTGCATGACCCTGATGTATGCCGTCTTCTCCGTGCATACGTTGCTGGTCCTCCCGTGCCTCAGGTGTATCTTTTCTCTTCCCATACACGCCCAAGAAGCCAAGCAGGGTCACGCAAAGATTCTTCGTCACGTGCATCACGTCGATTGCGGAGCGGACCTCTAGGTCTTTCCAATATTGCAGGTCCCAAAATATAGATTTCTTCTTCCACATGGGTGCGCGTCCGTCAGCGTCCTTCGGAACAGGTTGTCCGCCAGGACCCTTTCCAAATATGGGTGCGCGTTCCATTCCACAGTTGTAAGAGTTCTTCAACTAATGGCCTTAGGTACACATCAATGTCGTTGCCGGGTTGCTTAGGGCCTTGGATGAGCACTGGCATCATAATGAACTTCCGCTTCATCCACAACCAAGGAGGAAGGTTATACAAACATAGAGTCACAGGCCAGGTGCTATGGTTGCTGCTCTGCTCCCCAAAAGGATTAATGCCATCTGCGCTTAGACCAAACCATACGCTCCTTGCGTCATCTGCAAACTCCTTCCCGTACTTTTTTTTGATTTTTCTCCACTGCGACCCGTCAGCGGGTACTCTCAACTTACCGTCTTTCTTACGGTCTGCTCTGTGCCATCGCATCGCCTTGGCATGCTCTTTGTTTTGGAACAAACATTTCAACCGTGGTATTATAGGAGAATACCACATCACCTTGGCAGGAATCTTCTTCCTGGGGCACTCGCCCTCGACATCACCATGCTCATCGCGGCTGATCTTATAGCGTAATGCACCACATACCGGGAAAGCGCTCAAATCCTCGTACTCACCGCGGTAGAGGATGCAATCATTAAGGCATGCATGTATCTTCTGCACCTCTAACCCTAGAGGGCAGACAACCTTCTTTGCTTCGTACGCACTCTCGGGCAATTCGTTGTCCTTTGGAAGCATATCCTTTATCATTACCAGCAACTTTCCAAATCCCTTGTCAGATACACCATTCTCTGCCTTCCATTGCAGCAATTCCAATGTGGTGCCCAGCTTTTTCTTGTCACCTACGCAATTCGGGTACAACAATTTTTTGTGATCCTCTAACATGCGCTGCAACTTCTTCTTCTCCAAATCACTTGCGCAGTTTCTCTTTGTATTGGCAATGGCCCGACCTAGATCATCAACGGGCTCATCTGATGCCTCTTCTTCAGCTTCTTCCCGCATTGCCGACTCAGCTTCTTCCCGCATTACCGGCTCAGCTTCTTCCCCCATTGTTGTATCATCGTATTCAGGGAACCCATGGCCAGGATAGCTGTCGTCGTCCTCTTCTTCTTGATTGTCT
Organism: Triticum dicoccoides; assembly: GCF_002162155.2. Classification (NCBI taxonomy): domain Eukaryota; kingdom Viridiplantae; phylum Streptophyta; class Magnoliopsida; order Poales; family Poaceae; genus Triticum; species Triticum dicoccoides. Next base: position 678,070,838 of record NC_041381.1, on the reverse strand, counting down.
TCCATCATAACCCCTCTTTCTCCGTGCTTGGTCCAAACATTATAGTGGGGCATGAAACCAGACTCAAACAGGTGGACGTGAATGGTTCTTGACGTAGAGTAATTGCGACCATTCTTACAGCCAACACATGGACAAGGCATAAAACCATCCGCCCGCTTGTTTGCCTCAGCCGCAAGCAGAAAAGTATGCACGCCCTCAACGAACTGGGGAGAGCATCAGTCATCGTACATCCATTGTCGGCTCATCTTCATTACACAACACCGAATAGATCAAATTAATACAAGTTCGTACATAAATTTCATACAACACTTAAATGTAACAAACAAATAACTCTCTAGCTAAAGCATTTAAATGCAACAACAAATGCGATCAAGATCGCAACTAACATAACAATTGATCCAACAGCATAATGATACCAAGCCTCACTATCGATGGCATATTTTCTAATCTTTCTAATCTTCAAGCGCATTTTCTCCATCTTGATCTTGTGATCATCGACGACATCGGCAACATGCAACTCCAATTCCATCTTCTCCCCCTCAATTCTTTTCAATTTTTCTTTCAAGTACTCATTTTCTCTTTCAACTAAATTTAACCTCTCGACAATAGGGTCGGTTGGAATTTCCGGTTCACATACCTCCTAGATAAAAATATCTATGTCAACTTGATGGCCATAATTTGTCATAAACACGAAATGCAACAAATAGTTTTAAAAAAGAATATACCACATCCGAATCATAACAAGGACGAGGGCTGATGGGGACGGATATCAAAACCATGGCACTATGTATAACAAACAACGTACGGGTAAGATAATTATTATACGAGTAACTATATATCCAAATCACACAAACATCAATTTTTTATATAAAATTTCATGAACAAGAGGCTCACCACAAGGTGGTGCCGGCGACGGGACGGTGCGGGCGATCGACGGTGGTTACGACGGAGATTTAGAAGGCACTAAGTAAACCACATCTACATATGCAAACTAAGTGTTATTTTGACCTCAAATTGCATATAAATCAAATACTACCACATATAATTCCTCCCAAATTACTAAAACCCACAATTAATCACTATATAAACCAATGCAAGAGCTAATCTAGCAATGAGAGATGAAAGGACAAAGTTGCTAACCTTGGTGATCATTTGAATGGATGAGGGCCTGCAAATCTTGACAAATTTGGGGCAAATTTTGTGATGAACTCGAGAGGAAGAAGGGAAGAACAGAGGAGAGGGAGAGGGGAAAGGGGGAAGAACAGAGTGCGGGTGGGCGAAGGCTTTATATAGGACGACCTTTAGTACCGGTTCGTGCCACGAACCGGTACTAAAGGTGCTGGAAGGGCCCCACTCTGACAACATCCTGCCACCACTTTCTTTAGTACCGGTTCGTGGCACGAACCGGTGCTAAAGGTTCGCCACGAACCGGTACTAAAGAGCTCCTCCCGCCTAGCCGTTGGAACCGACACTAATGGACACATTAGTGTCGGTTCTGTTACAAACCGAGACTAATGTGTCTCACATTTGACCCTTTTTCTACTAGTGTCTGTCGCTATACCTATCCAAATGAAGGGGTGCAAGCTCGGCCATATACCCATACCTCTCACCTAAGCCTAACATCTAAAGCCGGAGGCCCCGACCGAGCCATCTATCTGGTCCGGGGCTCAAACCGGTCTGACGCACTCACATGTGTCGTCGCCGCCATCTTTCATTGGTCTATCTTCAGAGCAGATTGAGGTGACAACCTTGGCAGGTCCTCCGTCATCGACGCCACCATGACGCCAAACGACGACCTCCACCTACGCGAGCCTTGGCAGGTCCTCCGCCATTGACGCCACCACGACGCCAGCCGACAACCTCCACCTACATGAATCCATCTTCAAGCAGCAGACATAAATCCATGCTAGGAAAGGGTCGCACCATCGCTGTCGCCCACTACCCACAAGCGCCACCCAACCCCAAGGTTCCCAAAGAGGTTCCTTCAAGAAGGGAACGACGTCGTGAGCGCCACCGCCGCCCAACAGAGTTAGGTCTTTCACCCGGGAAACCTAGGGGAAGGTGAAGTGAGGAGATCAGTCCATACCGACGCCTCCAAGGAGGGAAACGGCGCCCTCAGGCGTCACCGTCGGCGCGGCCAGTCATGGCCGGCCAGGAATTTCACCCGAACTATATTTCCGCCACCAGCAGCACCGCCTGTACAAAACCGGTGACCAGGAGGAAGCACGGCCCGACCAGGCTGGCCCGCACGCCGAACAAGGGAGGAAGGGACGCGCAAGATCGCACACACCGACCGCCGCAGAAGCCGCCGCCGGCCACCAACGACCACCGGATCCCGCCGCCCGCACCGGTCGTGCCTTGCCAATGGAGCCACCGCTCAAGATCCGGGGGTTCCCCACACATGAGCATGGCAACCGAGGCCCCACCGCCACCATCCTTGGCGCCCCGGGCTTGCCCGATGGCTGCCTCAGGCGGTAGCGAGGGAGGGAAGAGGGGAGTGGGTGAGGAGGAGGGGCGGCTAGGGTTGGGAGGAGGCGGCGGCTAGGGTTGGGTTCGTAGTTACCTCGGATAAGATTTGTGATACCCTACTTAGCAAAATTATGTCAAGCTTCTCCAAAATGGGATCCCTAAGTGACATGATATGTGGCTAGTGATAAGGCTTCAAGTGCCAAATGCAAGATCAACTTTGAAAAGGTTCGCCGGCCTAAGGATCTTAGACGCCTTAAAATTCTTAACTTACAAAAATTTGCCACCACACTTTGAATACGATGGCTTTCGTTTGCGCGGACAGACGATGCCAAGTCTTGGATTGGCCTTGGCAACCCCTGCAACGACCGACAAAGGCGAACACATGTTCGTAGCGGCTACCTCAGTCGCCATTGGCAGGAGGCAAGGTACTAGAACTCCCCGTGGCTTGAGGGTATTCGAGTGAAGGACTTGCCCCCAACATCTTTTCTATTTCGTTCAAGACATGTAAATCGGTGAGAGAGGTCTTGCACAATGACAGATGGGTGGGGTGGATTGACACGGGGCATGGCCTTACTGTGCGACATCAAGGAGTTTTGTCACTTGTGGGAGAAGCTCATGCCCATCCACCTGCAGCAGGCGGACGGAGGATTTCATTTTATAGAAGTTCACCTCAGACGGCACCTATTCCGCCGCCTCGTCGTATAACATGCAATTCGCGGCTCACACTGCCTCTGGTTTTTCAGCACTCGCCGTCACCCCGATGGTCGGCGGCCTCAACCACAAGGTTCTGAATTTCTGCTAGAGAAGTAAATTTCAGGACAAAATTCGGCCATCTCATTTGGGCCCGGTATGTCTTTCTGGGTCAAAAAAATTCAGAGCGATTTGATTCGGCCTAGCCCGGCTTTTTGGAGCCTTCCCAATTAAGGTTTGGCATTATACCTGATCTGGAACCCCTCGAGAAAAGCTTACTCTATAGGGTTGATCAAATTTCAGCCATTTTTTGTTGCCTAGCAATATCACTACGTGTGATTCATTAAAATAGGATCTTTTCAATTGCAAATATTTTTCAGAATCATAAACCTATTTTCACATTCATGGCCGTTTTCCCAAATTCGGGAACATATTTTGCAAAGTCCCAAGTTTTTTGTTGTATGTTAATATTTTCTTTAACCGCGAGCATTTTTTAATGCAAAAACATTTTTTGAAATCTTGAACATTTTTCAAAATCAGCAGCCATTTTCCTAATTCATGAACATTTTTACAATTCATGGACTATTTTTGAAATTTAGAAAAAATTTACTACGGCAATATCAAATTCGTGTTTGTTTTATTTAAATGTGTAACATTATTTTTCAAATCATAACTATATTTTTGTCAAGAACATTTTTTAAAAGAAACAAAAAAGGCTGAGAAGTAAAAAAAAGCGAAAAAGAAGAAGCAGGAGCGTCCCGCGCCTTAAGGGAAGGGCCGAAGCACACGCATGGTGCGAGTAATGCTACACCTACGGAGTGGTAATTAGATGATTAACATAATAAGTAACGCATGTTGGGTAAACTTCAATGTTCAGGTTTAGGATTTTAGGTGTCGATAGTTTCAGTTTCGTCAGATAAGCCCGAGCTGCGTCTCGGTTAGTTTCAGTTTCGTCAGTCAAGCCCGAGCTGCGTCTCTGTTCTGTTAGAGATTTTCGCGGCGCCCTGACCCGATCGTGGGATGGCACGAAAGCACGGTCAAGGCGCCATGGCGGGCGAAGCGCGAGGGGCGCTGGGATGGCGGCGTCCACTACTCGCACTAGCTCCGCGTTTCTGTTTTGTAATTCGGTTGTAGTCACTGAATAAAAGGAGAAGAAACACTGAAAAGCTGAAGTAGTTCGCAGCGCAAAAGAGCCTCTCTCCCTCTCGCATCCACCTTCGTGTAAACCTCCGGTGATCGCCGGTGACAGAGCTGGCAAGGTCTGTCTGACAATTGGTATCAGAGCCCCGTTGCTCGATCACCTGTGAAGATGGCAGGACCTGACAGCCCGGGCAAGACCGTGGTGGATTCAGGGAATAGTGGCGGCGGCGGCGCCATGGTAGTACACCAGCGCGTCGTCCGCGACACCGGCGGGGCCTGGCCCATGCTGACGCGCACGAACTACGCGGACTGGGCCCTCCTGATGCAAGTGATGCTGGAGGCGCGCCAGCTCTGGGTCGCCGTCAACGACGGGACGCCGGAGTGAGAAACAGATCGCACAGCAATGGAGTGCCTGCTGTGATCGGTGCCGCCAGAGATGGTGTCCACACTTGCCGTCAAGCCCACGGCGAAGGACGCCTGGGGCACGATCAAGACGATGCGGCTGGGCGTGGCGCGCGTTCGTGAGGCCAAGGCGACGTCACTATGCCGCCAGTACGAGGCGATCAAGTTCAACGACGGCGAGAGCATCGACGATTTCGGTATGCGCCTATCTTCCTTGGTAACTCAGCTTGAGCTACTTGGTGACAAGATTGGCGAGCCCGCTGCCGTCCGCAAGTTCCTCTCGGTCGTCCCCAAGGCCTACTCACAGATGGCGTGTGCGATCGAGACGCTGGTCGACCTCAACACCCTGGCGCTCGAGGAGCTCATCGGGCGGCTGAAGGCCGCCGAGGAGAGGTACGATCTGGACGGCACTCCCTCCGGGGGTGATGGCGGCGGTGGCAAACTGCTCCTCTCGGAGGAGGAGTGGTTCGCGCGTCTGAAGCTGCGTGAAGGGGACGGATCATCCGGCAGCAATGGTCGTGGCCGAGGGCGCGGTAGAGGGCGCGGCCGCGGACGCGGTGGTCGTGGCCAGAACGGCGGGCGTGGCACCAGCAGCGGGGACAAGTCTAAGGACATCTGCCGCTACTGCAAGCAGGTGGGGCACTGGGCGCGCGAGTGCAAGGCCCGATTCAAGGAGCAGGCGTACCTCGTCTAGGCCGGCGGTGAGGACGAGGAGCAGAGCCTGCTGATGGCCCAAACCTGTGGCCTCTCCGACCACGACTCCGTCAGCACGAACGCCGCGCCGGTCCACCTCGTCGAGGATGCTGTCCAGGTTCACCTCGGGCATGAGGGGAGCAGCGGCGCCGGAAGCGGCGTGTGGTACCTGGACACAGGCGCATCCAACCACATGACCGGGGATCGCGCCGTCTTCGCCGAGCTCGACATGGCGGTCACGGGCACCGTCAAGTTTGGCGACGGCTCGGTCATCAACATCTGCGGTCGAGGAACCATCCTGCTAGCGTGCAAAACCGGTGAGCACCGGGCAATCACTGGGGTGTATTACATCCCACGCCTGCGCTCCACATAATCAGCCTAGGCCAGCTCGACGAGAGCGGCTGCCAGGTGCTGATCCAGGACGGCGTCCTGCGCGTGCGCGACAGGGAGCGGCACCTCCTCGCCAAGGTACAGAGAGCCCCAAATCGCCTGTACTCAGTTGCATTACGGATCGTGCAGCCCGTCTGTTTTGCAGCGCACAACGGCGGGGACATGGCGTGGACCCGGCACGCGCGCTACGGGCATCTCAACTTTGATGCTCTGCGTAAGCTAGCGCGCCAGGACATGGTGCATGGCCTGCCCATGGTGGAGCATGTCGATCAACTGTGCAACGCGTGCCTGGCGGGCAAGCAGCGGCGCTCCGCGTTCGCACAACAGGCCAAGCACCGCGCACAGGAGCGGTTGGAGCTCGTGCACGGTGATCTCTGCGGGCCGATCACGCCGACGACACCGAGCGGGAAGAAATACTTCCTCCTTCTAGTGGACGACGCCACCAGGTTCATGTGGCTCGTGCTGCTCGCAACAAAGGACGAGGACGCAGGAGCGATCAAGCGCGTGCAAGCTCTCGCGGAGTCTGAATCAGGGCGCAAGCTGCGGACGCTGCGGACGGACCGCGACGGAGAGTTCACGTCCGGCTCCTTCACGGCGTACTGCGCCGAGCTAGGTGTCAGCCATCACCTCACCACCCCGTACTCACCGCAGCAGAACGGTGTGGTGGAGTGCCGGAACGGCATGGTGGTGGGCATGGCCCGGAGTCTCCTGAAGGCCAAGTGCATCCCCGGCGAGTTCTGGGGCTAGGTGGTCACGACGGTGGTGTTCCTTCTGAACCGCGCGCCCACCAAGAGTCTGGACGGCATGACGCCATTCGAGGCATGGCATGGACGCAAGCCAAACGTGCATTATCTGCGCACGTTTGGGTGCGTAGTGCATGTGAAGGACACGCGCCCTGGACTGAAGAAACTTGATGATCACAGCCTGCCGATGATCTTCGTCGGCTACGAGCACGACAAGAAGGGCTACAAGGCCTATGACCCAACAACTGGGCGTGTGCATATCACGCGCAACATCGTGTTTGATGAAGGAGCGCGCTGGGACTGGGCAAGAGAGGAAGGCATCGTGAACATGTTCAGCGGTGCCGACACGTTCGTGGTCGAACACCTGGTGAGCAAACCTCCAGGGGTGACAGATGGGGGAAGTGCAGCCACCATGCCTTCGACTACACCACCAGCGTCTCCAGCACCGTCATCTGCAGCCTCATCAAGCCCAGCACTGACAACTCCAGCATCTGTCAGCTCAGGAGGCGTGGAGCTGGTGTCTCCACCGACGTCATTCAGCGACAACGTGCTCAACGCGGCAGATGACATAGAGCGCGAGCACCGGTTCCGCACCCTGCAGAACATGCTGGATTTTGGCCCAGCTGGCGATCCGGATGAAGAGCTTCATCTGCTAGCTGCTGAGGAGCCGAGCTTGTTCACCGAGGCAAAGCAAGAAGCAAGCTGGAGGGGCGCCATGATCGAAGAGTTGAGCTCGATCGAGGACAACCAAACATGGCAGCTCACATCTCTCCCTCCAGGGCACCACGCCATTGGCTTGAAGTGGATCTACAAGGTCAAGAAGGACGCGCTCGGGGCGGTTCTCAAGCATAAAGCTTGGCTCATGGCGAAGGGCTATGTACAGCAGCACGACATCGACTACGACGAGGTGTTTGCCCCAGTAGCGCGCCTCGAGTCAGTACGGGTGCTGCTGGCACTCGCGGCGAACGCGGGCTGGGTCGTTCATCACATGGACATCAAATCGGCGTTCCTGAATGGCGAGCTCCAGGAGGAAGTCTATGTCCAGCAGCCAACGGGGTTTGTCATCGCCGGCAAGGAGCATCTTGTGCTGCGTCTGAACAAGGCGTTGTACGGTCGGAAGCAGCCTCCCAGAGCGTGGAACACCAAGCTGGACACCTGTCTGAACAAGCTTGGGTTCACACGCTGTCCGTTAGAGCACGCAGTGTACGCACGGGGCACGGCGACCACACGCCTCATCGTGGGGGTATACGTGGATGATCTGGTGATCACCGGATCTGACACAGAAGAGATCACCAAGTTCAAATGAGAAATGCAGAAGCTATTCAAGATGGCTGATCTGGGTCTGCTAAGTTTCTATCTCGGAATTGAAGTGAAGCAAACAGAGGATGGCATCGTCATTGCTCAGAGCGCGTACACACGGAAACTCCTGGAGAAGAGTGGCATGGCTGGCTGCAAGCCTTGTCACGTTCCCATGGAGCCTCGGTTCAAGCTATCAAAGGAGAGCACGGCACCACCAGTGGATGCGACAGAGTATCGCAGCATCGTCCGCGGCCTGCGCTACCTGGTGCACACGTGCCCTGACCTGGCATTCGTGGTTGGGTATGTCTCGCGCTTCATGAAAGCGCCAACTGAAGAACACCGCACCGCCGTCAAGCACATCTTGAGGTACATTGCCGGCACTCTGAGTTTGGGCTGCAAGTACGGCAGAGGAGCTGGTGAACCTGAACTCACTGGGTACAGCGATAGTGATCTCGGCGGCGATGTGGACACACGCAAGAGCACCTCCGGGACCCTGTTCTTGCTCGGAGGAGGAGCGGTAACCTGGCAGTCGCAGAAACAGAAGATTGTGGCACTCTCTAGCTGTGAATCAGAGTACATTGCAGCAACCACAGCTGCCTGTCAGGGAATCTGGCTCGCACGCCTGCTCAGCGAGTTCAGAGAAAAAGAAGAGAAGGCAGTGAGACTCAAGGTCGACAACAAATCCGCAATCTCTCTGGCAAAGAACCCAGTGATGCACGACAGATCAAAACACATCAAGCTTAGGTATCATTTCATCAGAGATTGCGTGGAGACGAAGAAGATCGAACTTGAGTATGTGGCAACAGAGTTTCAACTTGCAGACATGTTCACCAAGCCGCTTGGTCGTGTTCGACTGCAGCAGCTGCGCTCAAGCATCGGCATGATCGAGGCAACACCCTGAACGATCAGTTTAGGGGTGATTGTTGGGTAAACTTCAATGTTCAGGTTTAGGGTTTTAGGTGTCGATAGTTTCAGTTTCGTCAGATAAGCCCGAGCTGCGCCTCGGTTAGTTTCAGCTTCGTCAGTCAAGCCCGAGCCGTGTCTCGGTTCTGTTAGAGTTTTTCGCGGCGCCCTGACCCGATCGTGGGATGGCACGAAAGCGCGGTCAAGGCGCCATGGCGGGCGAAGCGCGAGGGGCGCTGGGATGGCGGCGTCCACTACTCGCACTAGCTCCGCGTTTCCGTTTTGTAATTCGGTTGTAGTCACTGAATAAAAGGAGAAGAAACACTGAAAAGCTAAAGTAGTTCGCAGTGCAAAAGAGCCTCTCTCCCTCTCGCATCCACCTTCGTGTAAACCTCCGGTGATCGCCGGAGACAGAGCCGGCAAGGTCTGTCTGACAACGCAGGAACATGTAATTGGAAATTAGGGATAATTAGTTTAATAGAAAGTTTACATAGGCTCTTCGTAGGAGCCCGTGGATGTAGCAATGTCGCGCTTGGGGGGCTGCTCGATATCTCCCGGCATGTGGGCACGAGGCGACCTCCTATTTGGCGCAACATGCGTTGGGAAACAGGGAAACAAGCACCCTTCTTGAGTTGTTTAGTGATAATGTTCACTATTGTATTGATTCCTCTCATAAGAGTACATTATATACAGATGGTAGTACAATGGGCACGAGCGCCACTCGGGGGCGACGTGCGTAACCAACGCGGGCTATGCGTGCGTGATGGCGAGAAGGAGGGAGCCGCCGTGAGAACCGGTCAGGCAGGTACTGACGTAGCCGTTTTCCAACAGCCCCCCGCAGCTGAAACGGGGTCCTCGACAACGTTGAGGCTGTCCTGAACTCCTGGAAAACGCTGGTGGGCAGCCCCTTCGTGAACACATCGGCGAACTGCGACGTGGAGGGTACATGAAGAACACGTACGTCTCCGAAGGCCACACGGTCGCGGATGAAGTGCAAGTCGATTTCGACATGCTTGGTCCGTTGATGTAGCACCGGGTTGGAGGAGAGGTAGGTGGCAGAGATGTTGTCGCAGTAGACGACCGTGGCGCGAGCGGGCGGGCGCCCAATCTCCTGAAGAAGTTGCCGGAGCCAGCACGATTCAGCGACCGCGTTGGCGACAGCGCGGTACTCCGCTTCTGCGCTGGATCGGGACACCGTGGCCTGCCGTTTAGACGACCAGGACACAAGGTTGTCGCCGAGGTACATGCAGTAGCCGGATGTCGAACGGCGGGTGTCAGGACACCCAACCCAGTCGGCGTCAGTGTATGCCACGAGCTGAGAAGATGTCGACGGTCGTAGATGGAGCCCGAGGTGCACCGTTTTGCGGAGATAGCGGAGAATGCGCTTGAGCAAAGCGACATGAGGCGTGCGCGGTGAGTGCATGACCAAGCATACTTGCTGGACGGCGTAGGCGATGTCCGGGCGCGTGAGCGTCAGGTACTGGAGCGCCCCGGCAAGGCTACGTAAAAGAGAAGGGTCCGGCGCGGGGTCACCGGAGGTGGCGAAGAGCTTGGCCTTGGTGTCAGCGGTGGTTGCGATGGGTTTGCAGTTGAGCATGGAGGCGCGATCGAGTATCTCGAGGGTGTATTGCTGCTGCGACAGAAAGAGGCCATGAGCACTGCGCTGGACATTGATCCCGAGAAAGTGATGTAACACGCTGAGATTGGTCATGGAGAACTCGGTGGTGAGCACAGCGGTGATGGAGGCGAGGAGCGGTGCGGAGCTGGCAGTGAGTATGATGTCGTCGACGTATAGTAGGAGGTACGCGACCCCCGAGCCAGGGCGAAGAATGAACAGCGATGTGTCACAGCGCGACGCAGTGAAGCCCATGGTGGAGAGGAAGGACGTGAACCGATGAAACCAAGCGCGGGGCGCCTGCTTGAGGCCGTAGAGTGCCTTGTGGAGCTTGCACACGGCCGTAGGGCGGGCGGTGTCGATGAAGCTAGTCGGTTGCTGGTTGTACACGTCCTCAGCAAGCGTCCCATGGAGGAACGCGTTCTTGACGTCGAGCCAGTTGATGGCCCGGTTGTTGTTGACGGTGACGCTCAGGATGACGTGGATGGTGGCCGGCTTGACCACTGGGCTGAAAGTCTCGCCGTAGTCCACCCCCGGTTGCTGGGTGAAGCCACGCAAGACCCAACGAGCCTTGTACCGAGCGAGGGAGCCGTCTGGATGCAGCTTGTGGCGAAAGATCCATTTCCCCGACACCAAGTTGACACCTGCGGGACAAGAAACCAAAGACCACGTTTTGTTTTGCACCAAAGCATTATATTCCTCAAGCATGGCATTGTACCAGTTAGGGTCTCAGAGAGCGTGTTTGTAGTTGGCAGGGATGGGGGGATGGAAGTGGACGCGGTGGAGACAGCCATGAGCTTGCGCGGCTGCAGAAAATCGGATTTTGCCCGCATACGCATGTTGTGTAGGTTCTTGGGTGGTGCAACAGGGATAGCGCGCGGGGGAAGGGACGTGAGCACGGGCGACGCGGGCGGGGAGGGTGCTGCATGCGGGCACGGGCTGCTATTGGCCGGGGTGGAGCCGGTAGGTGGGGAGCGGGGC
>NC_041381.1:678042253-678059122 GCF_002162155.2 Triticum dicoccoides | reverse complement strand
GCGGCCATGCAGGGAGGAAGCGTAGGGGAACGTGAGTTCGTCGAAGACGACGTGGCGGGACGTGATAACGCGTCGGGACGCAAGGTCCAGGCAGCGATACCCCTTGTGTTCAAGGGGCATGCCGAGAAGGACGCAGCGGACGGAGCGCGGCGCGAGTTTGTGGGGCATGGTGGCGTACGTGTTCGGGTAACAGAGGCACCCAAACATACGGAGGGAAGAATGGTTTGGATGGACACCGTGCAGGAGGTAGTATGGAGTGGTGTGGTTAATGGCACGCGAGGGACGGACGTTGAGAAGATGGGTGGCAGTGTGGAGAGCTTCGACCCAGAAAGCAGGGGGCATGCTAGCTTGGAGAAGAAGGGTGCGAAGTATGTCATCGGTGGAACGTATCGCGCGTTCGGCCTTGCCGTTTTGGGGAGAGGTGTGGGGGCAGGAGAGAAGAAGGGCAGCGCCGCGGTCGGAGAGAAACGAGCGAAGGCGAACGTTGAGGAACTCCCCACCATTATAACATTGCAAACACTGGATGACAACATGGAACTGCGTGAGTACATAAGTATAAAAGCGCTCAATGCAAGCAGCGGCATCAGACTTGTGACGTAGGGGAAAAGTCCATGAGAAGTGAGTGAAATCATCCATTATAATCAAATAGTACTTGAAACCAGAAAAGCTTGCAATTGGTGCTGTCCAGAGATCGCAATGAACTAGCTGGAAGGGAAATGAAGTAAATGACATGGAATCTGGGAAATGAACTAGCTGGAAGGGATAAAACTCGATGGAAACAGAATTATCAATGCAAAAACGACGTACAGAAATAAGATTAGTGACGACGCGACGAGAATGGAGAATGTTGTTAAGGTAGAAGGGATGTGAGGTGAGTGTAGTCGAGCCGGTAGCGTGAATGGGCAGATGGGAGCCATCACCGACAATGATGCTTGAGGGGGAGTGCTTTGATGGAGAACGAAACGAGCCAAGGTTACCTGGGTTCCCGGTGACATGTGACGAGCACCGGAGTCGAAATGCCAGTCGTCGGCGGCGGCGAGCGGGCCAGCCTGGTCCCACGACGGTGGTGATGACGCGGCGCCGAGGTAGGCCATGGGGTAGGCATGCGCAGGGTTGCCGGGACGCGGCCCTAAAAAAAAACTTCTCTTGTGGGTTGATCAAATTTCCGCCATTTTTTCTTGCCTAATTCAAATTGTGGTTTGCTATTTCCTGAGAGATTTTCCCAAAATTTTGAAAGAGCCAAATTCCGGCCATCTGGTTCAGAGGCGGGGAAAAAAAACACAACCCAAAAAACGAAAACCTTGCTCCTCAGGCGAGGAGAGTGGATGTAAGGCTTTTCCGGAAAGCTTGCCAAGCGGGTATGCTAGATACTATACATCAACCACCAAATTATCTCAGTTCATCCAAGTAGGGCTGCTCCGGAACCAAAGACTTCATAGCACGGAGACCAAATATGACAAGCCGCTAAGCTTCTGGCGTGATAAACCACAGGTTACTAGTAGAAGGCAAACGTTGTTTATCACATACTAATTCAACATTGTCGGGACAACATCCAGAAACAGTCTCACCATCTTAGGAACAACCCTTAGTCATGTCAGGGTCTTTGAAAAGCAGCATGTAGCATATATACACACACACATCGCCGGTCAAATTCGGAGTAAAAAAGCTAAGCACTCTCCCGGCGCAAGTGTTCGCCTCCACGATGGGGCGCTCGATTCAACCACCCTTTCAGGCCGCCTTGGCGAAGCCGACACGCAGCTTGCCGTAGTCGAAGACGGTGTGGTAGGGGCCCATGAAGACGTCTCCCAGGATCCTGCAGTTGAGAGATATGTATGTATCAGCGCCACAAGCAGAGGTCAAGCATCAACAAGGTAACCGGAGAACTTGTTTCTAGCATGCATCCTTGGTAGGATTTGGTCAGGTGCAAGATAACTGATATGTGCTGGAACGAGAATCAGGAGCGCGTAGATAGATTACCAGAGAGGACCACGGGGAGGGGGGATGTCCATGGCTGTGAATCCACTGATGCACTGGGCAGCAGCTCCTTCGCCAACCTTCAGGATATACTGCACAATCCAAGAGAACAAAAATCAGCCACATGGCGGCTAAGCTAGTAGGCTAGTTTGATGTGCAAGTGTTAGAAACATAGAAGAAAACCAGCTGGTTGGTAAGCTTGTTAGGTAATCTGGCGGCATCTCACAAGGGAACAAATAGAAGAGGGAAATCATGGAGAAGAAGTCGCACCTCTTCTGGTTTCAGCGCAAACTTCTTGCCACCAATGGTGAACTCAATGTCAGGCATGGATCCAAGGCTGGCACAGTCCACGGCTGATTCTCCCATGGGACTCGGGAGACGGTTGCACAGCTGCAAAATTTATACAGGATGAGCAGAGTGCCACCACAGAAGTACAGAACAAACTTCACCAAAGGTCACTAAGCTCACCTGGTTAACGTAATCCAGTATGAGATCCTGGGTCTTGTTCTGTGCAAGTTGGTTCTGCATCCACACAACAGCCATCTCACAGGCACTGCACATGGGATCGGTACGGAGGCCATTCGATTTCACAGGCTCATCATCAACCACCCTCCGAATTCCAGCACTGTGTTCACATACATGAGCAAGGGGACAATGAGCCACAAAATTAAGAAGTACAATGTGAGCCACAATAGTAGCATAATAATGCAAGAATGCATCGAGAACATTCCACTTATTTGGTCAACTGTAACAAACTCGGTCACAGTAGTTAGTAGTGAGATACATCCAATTAATATGGGACGGAGGAAGTAGCTAACAGTCAAATACTAGCACATATTCTGTTTTGCAAATTCAGAAATGGAACAGTAATTGCAGTTCTCACCTGACACCACGAGTCCCATCAAAGGTGCACAGACCAACCTGAGAGCAGATCTTCTTGGGCTGGGTCTGCAACATGAACCCAGATCAAGTTTAGTCACACCTTCAAGAGGTAGCATAATTCATCAAACCAACTACCAACATAGTAAACAGGCGGTATGGGAACATACAAACCTCTGCTAGCAACAGGTCGAGGATCTGTTGTCCATACTGAGAAACAATTGTTTTGCACTCTTGGCTGACTACCCCAGCCGCACCAATCTTCTCATTAATTTCAGTAATGATGGCCTACATTGGTGAATAGGAACGTGTCAAAACTCCTCAGTGGAAGTCAACATGGAGCAAAGAAGAGAAAATCAGTAATAATCCAGATTGACCCTTTCACAACATTAACAATAAACTGTCCTAGTGTAAGCTTTACTTCTTAAAATTAAGTATGGAATCTCAAAGATTCCTGAAATTGTTCTCACTAAGGTTGACCCTTCACATGTATCTAACTTCAAAGATTTCTGGAAGATTGTACAAAAATAGTGTGAATTTGATCATTACTAAGATAATTGTTCCAAAACAATAGATCAATTTGGTAAAAATGTTGCAGTATTTAGTAGATAATGTCATACAAAACAGCAATTTCAACTGAAAAAGAGGATGTCACTCGCCACTCTGAAGATAAACATTGATTTGAAGATCACAACATACCGTGGGGCCAGCAAGCAGTGAAGTTCCAGAATCAGCAATTGCGGCACAACCGCCAGCACAGAATCCTGAGAATGACATAGGTGTGAACACGCGTAAGATAATTCAGATTTAACCGCATTAAGATTTTAACATCAAGATAACCGTTCAGTACCTGTGGACTTCCCTCCAACCAGGACATCACCCATGTCAAACTGCAGCAAGCAAGTGCACATTTATAAGCTAGACGATCAAATATTACTTAAATTAAATTACACAAGAACAAGACTAACCTGCCAATATCCCTTCTGGGTGACTGGGACATATGTGTGCTCACCCACGTAGTGTTTGGGATCCATTCCTCCAAAAATAATCTCACCACCCTCTCCTTCATCATCAGCATGTCGGTTCAACCAGAACGAGAAAACAGGATCACTGATGAGACCTTGCTCTACCATATTATACCTGCAATGTTTATGTATCATTAGGGATCATGAATATGGTACAATCTGTAAGAGTGTGCAAGGCTAATTGTTGTTTGTATGAGAGAAACAGAACAAGTAAATGCACGAACAAACTGTCGGATAGTTCCACATACATGAAGTCATGAACTCAAATACTTAAGTAATACATACTTGTTCTGTTAGAAGCAAAGCTACCATGACCGATGCAGCGAACATGAACACACAACAAAAAGTCAAGTGGAGTATCATTTAAACTGCAACAACTAAATGAAGGGAGGTTGCTATTTTCTTCATCAGGTCAATATTTAGGATACAGTCAATCCTGCATGTATGCTATGTTCTGCACATATGAACTACTATAAAAGCCAATGTTTTGGCAGCTACCAGTGAAAGAATTGTAATAGCACTGTACGGCTGAAGGAACTATATGCAAATAACATAATTGTTCTTGCAGCAATTCAATATGCAAAACGGTGAATAAAGACAATCCTAATGGTCAGATTGTCTTACCACACAGGAACTGCTTTGCCAACAGATATTTCCTTAAACCCAAGCCCAAGAATACCATCGAACTTTGCAACCAAGAAAGTAACACCTGGCTCCTTTGTAGCCTCAATGAACTCCTAATATCGTAACCAAACAAGATATTAACAAGAAAATCTGATGTGCTGCATAGTGCATACAAATCAGAGACAATGAACGTATCAACTCAGAAATATGAAGAGGCACAAACCTGATCTTTCACAACAAGATCACCCACTGTAACACTATCCTCGCTGAAATATCCAGCAATTGAACCAGTGCCGTACTGAATGGCAGCAGGCTTTCCTGGTGAGACAACAAGAGAAAACAACATTGTCACAAAAGAACAAGGCCACCTAACAGAGAGATGAATTTTCCAATGCAAAAGAACGGGAAAAATGAGCAAAAAAAGATTGAAGGTTTGATAGCACAAAAAAAGAAGACTGAACATGAACCGTTTCTTATAGAACAAAAAACTGAAAAACTTAACATGATCATTTCCTGCATAACATGTGACTGAGGTTGCAACTTGCGAATGCTATTTAATATGCTCAACAAAGACAGCTACTGTTGCAAAATCTCCATCACTATGTCCGACTACACCAACGGGCACTACATCAACATCAGTCATTTTGCAGCATCCTTTGCAAGGATGTTGCACCTAACATGAACTGAACATCATCACGTTCAACCATGAACGGTCTACGATTGTTCATCAATACACATCTGACCTCCACAGAAAACATTTTAGGAAGCAACCTCAGCACATAACTCTTCAATTTTGGCTTAGCAGACAGGAATATTTCAAGAATACCTGGAACTAGGCACTACCTGGATGAGCTAAGACACTACCTGGTACCTGGAACTGGACACGTGGGATATGCTAAGACACTACCTGGAACTAGGCAGAGATTCAAATCAGGTATGAGAATGACTGCAAGTGCATACAACTAGTATCATTTACGGTTGGCGGGCGATGGGGGAAATGCAAGTGAAGTGCACAAATCACAGAGGGGTGTGTACAATACACACTATCTTTCTTTGACAGCAAGTAAAACGGACAGGAACAGAGCATGCCTATCAACTAGTACAAAGCACAAGCACTAGCATGGTGGTGAGAGAAGCTTCCAGACGCTAACCATTCTTCTTGTAGGTGCTGGACGCCCCGGCCTTGTAGCGTGCGTGGAGGTAGCACGCAATCTGCACCAACAAAGCACCCAAAAACAAAAGTCAAATCCCCTGCACCACAGACAGCCAAATCCACCTAATCCTAAAAACAAAAACGGCATCAGAGACGCACCGAGAAGTAGCACTTGGCGGAGGGCACCCAGAGGTTGGAGCTGCCGGTGTCGAAGATGACGGTGAACTTCTGCGGCGGCGTGCCGACGCCGATCTCCCCGAAGTACTGCGCGTTCATGTAGTTCTTGAGGGACACGATGTCGCCCTCCTCCTCGGAGCGGAGGGTGTTGGAGGCGCCGCCGAGGAGGTGCACCTCCTCGCGGTCGGAGAGGCTCTTGGCGACGCGGCTGTTCCGGTCGATGGCGCGCTTCTTCAGCGCGATCCGCACCAGGCCCTCCGCCTCCGAGGCCGGGAGGAGGCCCTGCAGCAGCACCGCCGCGAGGAGCAGCACGGCGAGCCCGCGGGTTCCCATGGTCGCGATCTGCGGCGAATCGCAGGGGTTAGTCGAATGGGAGAGGGTAAATCCTAGTGGTGGGGAAAGTAGCGGAGCATGCTCCTAACTACTAGTACTAGTTGACTGACAGTAGTACGGCAACTGATCCCCACAAAAACCACAGCCGAGTGGGGATTTAGGCGCGGAAATCCCACAGAAACCTACTAGCAAGGGCCGAATCGAGGGCTCGTGGCGGCGACTGAAAGGGGAACGAACGGAACCGGAAAAATTCCAGAGGAATCGGAGGCGGATAACGCCACCGAACACGAGAAGCAACCTAGAATCGACTGCCAGGACAAACAGAAACGAAATCTAACCGCCGACGCCGAGCACAATCCAGACCAAAACCGCCGCCCAAAAGAGACAAATCAAATCGGTGAAAACGGCGAGATCGAGTCCTCGAACTCGCACCCGGAAAGGGAGCGGATCCATACCAAAAACATCAGTGACCCGCACACGAGAATCACCACCGCCTCCCGCACTCTCACGCGCACTAGAAAGCAGTCAGTCGAGCGGAGTCCACGAGAAGCGCACTGCGGAGAGGGGGGAGGAGAGGGGGGAGAGCTCACCAGAAACCGGAGGATGGAGGAGAGAGAGGAGGGGAGCGGAGCAAAGCCGAGCCGAGTGACGTGTGCCGCACCACGGACCCGATGCGAGCCGTATATATAAAGCGGTTCGGGCCGCCGGGAGGTGCGGCGCGCTCGCCCGGGCCGTCGGATGGCTGGTCGGTGCGTGGAGCGCCGTCGGATGAGGATAGGCACGCGAAAGCGAAACTGCTAGCTTCACCCCGGGAAGTGGTGCGTGAGGGATGGAGCTTGTTGCGGGTGATCTCTGAATTCTCTCTGAATTGCCATGTGGTGACGGCGAAGGAATTCGCCTGCTTGTGGGTTGCTTTGCGTGGAAGCAAGTAATTTGGTTCCATAATTCCTTCTGCAAGGACATCACATTCGGGCAGGCCATGGGGTGCTAATTTAGAATTGAGATTAGTGCTACTATAGTATTGTTGTTGGAAGTTGCATCTACTCTGTTTACATTTGTTGGTTCGCTTGTCTCCATGGTTCACCTAGGCTAATGGTAGTAGCAGGACGGAGCGGTCGGTGATAGGTTTATATATCCCCACAAATGTCAAGTGATTTCTGGTTGATTTCGCCGGTTTCGACCAGGGCCAAGGGGTGATGGGGGCGTGGATACCGTTCGTACTAGCGTGAAGTCTTGGCGTTGTTTGTTACCCCATCCGTCTCGTAATGTAAGACGTTAATGTAGGTTGTGTGCAAAAAACGTCTTACAATGTTCTCCCGGTTGATTTTGATGGTTTCGGATAGGGCCAAGGGGTGAGGGGGGCGTGGATCTTGGGGTGAGGGGGGTGTGGATACTACTCGTACTAGTGAAAAGTATATCTAGTCATGGGCCGGGCCGGGCCGGGCTTGGGTCGGGCCTAAAAAAGCCCATGGCAGAAAACTGAGGCCCAGGCCCTACCAATGGGCCTACTTTTCAAGCCCAAGCCCGGCCCATCTAGTAAAAAGCCCTCAAAAGCCCTTAGGGCTTAGGGCCGTGGGCCGGGCCTCTTCCTTAAAATGCCAATATGCCAAGCTCAAGCCCGTCCATGCCCTGCTGGTGGGCTCAAAACTTAGGCCCAAGCCCGGCCCACAAGCAAAGCCCATCGGGCCTAGGCCCTGGATTTTAGGGCCGGGCCTGAGATGGCCAGGACTAGTGGAAGGTCTTGGCATAGTTTGTTATAGATTGTTTTATAATGCCCTTTGTGTCGTTTGCTCCGGTGGTGAGGCGGCGAGGAAGAAGCACCTTCGATTCTCACCCCACATCGCCGCGGAGTTGCTTTTGTGGCCGCCGGAGGCGTGAGGGTCGGTTTCACAAAATGCCATATGCAGGTTTGTGGGAGGGTCGCCAAGAATGCTGCTTCCATCTCGGCTTGCGACGGTGTTTTTGGTTTGGCCGATAGGATCATGCGACAACCGCTATAGGCATCAACGCGGATGGGGCTACTCGTATTTCCTTCATCAATTTTCTCTGGGTTGGCCCCTCGATGTTTCAAATTGCAGTCGATGCCATCCTCTCGTGACATCTGATGACTTCTTGGTCCTAGTTACGACAATTTAATAACGTAACACCTATCGTGCCGTTGTAAAATATATGCGTGGCATCGAGTTAGGCTCATGGCGCGTCATCGGCTTGCACGAGCCGAAGGTGATGACGAGGCTCTTCCACCCGTTCGCAATATGTAGAGATACGTACAACAGGATGTACGCATTTTTCTCAAATCCCAGCCGTCTCCTTCACGCAACAATTAGCATCCACGGCTCTCGCATTCGCACGTGGGAACGTGACATGGTAGCAAAAAAGGGAAAATGGAATGAGAGAGCAACCAGATGGGCTGCCGGCCCCACCCGCCAGTGACATGCATCCTCGGGTGTAGCTGCACCGTTTCAACTTTCAAGCGAGGACGAGGATTGAGGAGGCACGATGGCGTGTGCGGAGTGAGATGGAGATACGTTGCTGCTTGGGGCGGGCTTTCTGCTCCGCGCACCCTGTCGCTCGCTCGCGTGCACGCCAGAATGCGGGGCCCCTAGCCGTCGTGCTCATCCGGCAGGTACACAGATAGCACGTCCGAGAATCTGCGGTGAGTGATGGTCGACCATCGCGGTGTGAACCCGGGAAGGAAAGGAATGCAGAGAGGACAAGCAAGGCATCCAATAATTGACCGACTGATATGTATGGATTAGACTATTTGGATTTTTTTTGGTGTTATTATTATTATAAGTGAGTGTAGTACTTTGTTTGAGGAGATAGAAGATAAGGTGGACAAATCATGCGTGCTCCGGCCTGAATATCTTATCGCATGTTCGCACACCAAATGACTCAGCATTTTTTTATATATTTTTCGCAATGAACCAAAGAATCAGCATCAGTTATGGAGACACTTCTAGAAAATTATAAGCACGATGTTATAGAAACCGGACGCTCTCTCGCATTGGATAGAGGCTAGGCGAGAGTCAACTTGTAGGAGCTGATATTCAAATACACCCACACGTCCGTCCAACTAGTATATACAAGCTGAATATACTTTGTCCCCTTCGAAGAAAACACAGTGACATTTATTATCTGAATGCTCGCCACGCAACGAAAAATTGTTTATCCAACGAATGCTTCGACTCTACCGAAAAAAAAAAGGAAAAAGAAGAAGAATGCTTCGACTCAAAGTACCAGTACATCATCTGAATTCTGTACCGTAGGATGGCTCGCAGTACAGTTCATGCGCATCAAAAGTGGAATAAAAAAGCAGCTCTTCCCATTTTACCCCGATCGACAGCCCGATCACGACCAAAGCAAATCCGCTCATCGTCGATGCGCCACGTAGCCATCAATGGTGTACGACAGCAACGCTAGCTTCCAGCCCATCTTCTGCGGCGCCTGGGCACCTGTCGTGTTTCCGGCCCAGACCGCTGGTACGAGACGAAACTGGAATGCCCTACGCACGATGCGGAGCAACTTTTTTTTTTGCAGGTTGTAGCTAGCTACTGCCTGCATTATCTCTATTTTTATAAAAAACTGAGTTGGTGATGATGATGTGCCTGCCATCTTGCAATCCGGTCCGATTTATATCTGACAGATAAAAAGTAAACTATGACAATTTTGCAAAAAGATACCCGCACATCTTTTCATATTTGTAGGTAAGGTCTTCTTTCGTAAATCCTTATCTCCCACAACCTCATAATTGGGCAATTAAAAAATGAAGTCTCTGAAACAATTTAGCATAGTGGCCACTGTCGGCGTCGATCATTCACATGCCTCCGCTCAGTCTGACCATCAATCATCAACACGCCCCACTCCTCCTCATCTTATCATTAGTTTTTACACATGAAATTACTCCCGCATGGGCTAATCACAACAGATGTTTTGTAAAAAAAGCATCATGATGTTCCGTGCAATGCACGGACATCTTGCTAGCTTTTGTTTATTTTTTCCGGTGGCACATGGCACATGGCTCTTCCGTGAAATTAATTCTACAATTTTTTTTGTATGTGTGCGAGGAATCTTACAGTTAGCTCAAGGAAAAAGCATGCACGCAGCAAACATATTCAAGTTTCTCACTGAGGTAGTACTTCCTCAGGAAAATAACTACATCTTCTGCACAAAGTATTACTAGTATTCTAAAAAAGTGTTTTGTACAATTAAAAGGATAACCAAAATCTGCAAAAAATAACTAAGTAAACAGATTTAATCTTTATTTTCCACCCGGTCTTCCAATCTTTCTCGGGCCATACCTCTGCCACAAAAAAGAGGTCTCATTTCAACTTTCCTTTTTGAAATCACATATTATTTTCTTCGTGCAAACGAGAAATGGGGCGGCCCAAACAAGTTTTTGGTACAAACTTCGTATTGTGTGCATGATTTAGCATGATTACAAAATAGAATAAGACAAGTGAGGCTAAAAAGATAGTCGTCAAAATACGGGATGCAAAATTAAGATGACAACATAGAAATACCTAAAAAAGAATCTAGGAACAAACGCTTATGCCATGTCTAGGATTAGAATCTCCATCATGGCTAGCTTTATTAACCTCAATTAATAGTTACATCGTTTACCAATTGGCTAACTAAGAACTTAGGAGGTTCGTTAGTCCAACTGTTATCAAGCTTATTACAAAAACTAAACTTTGCTAGCTCATGAGCAACTGAATTCGCTTCGCGAAAACAATGAGTAAAGATGGGAGTAGCAATTTGGTGCCCCGGCTCAGCTGGTCCTGATATCCTGGGCGTTGAAAATTGTATTGGGATTCGTAAAATATGGGTCTGACATGACAGGTTGGGTTGCGGGAAAAGATGATACGGGAGGTATACCGTATCGCACAGTAGCGTACTGTGCGCCTTTTGCCTAGCCCGGGAGGTCAATTCGAACCAGCGTTTGATCGTCTCTGTCGGCTAGGGATTCTGAGCCGTGGTCCTGAAACGTTTGTTTTGAGCTGAGCCGCTCCAGTATGTATCCGGCTGTGAAATACTGTAGGATGCTAATGTTTTGTTGTTTCTGTCGTTGTATTGATCTGACCCTCATATGGGTATATATAGTATACATGAGGGGGTAGAGGCTCGGAGTACAAGATAAGTAATACATAGTTTAAACCTATTCGATCTACTCATCTCTATCTTTAAATCCAAACTATATTCTAACATTCCCCCTCAGTCGTAGCGGGAGTGAAACGGACGATTGCGACTGGATTTCAAGTATCGTGCTCGCGTCGTCTTCTCCGCTTCACCATCATCACCTGCATCTCTGATGGGTCAACACCTAGGGCGGTGACTGCGTCCCTTTCTGGTGTCTTCCCTGTCTTCTCCTCTATTCCCTCCCGCAGTCACAACGGGAGTATCATTGACGCAAGTGACGAGACGGACGCTGTTGACTGGAGTTGTTGCCGATGAGTTGCTGCAGACGTAGCCATTAATGTCGAGGTAGCCGATCATGGTGATGTAGCCGTGGTCGAGGTAGTCGTGGTCGATGGTGTGGTCGTCGTGGATGATGAAGCCGCACAAAGCCGGAGGCGCAAAAAAATGCGCTATGACGGAGCTGCAGACGTGGACGATACACCTTGCAGATGTCAGAGGGTGCCGTCGGCGATGAGTCCACCGGTTTTGCCAAGACCGAAGGAAGCCCATCGAGCACACATCGGTTTTGCCAGAACCGTGTGGCCGTGTAGGGTCGTCACTGTAGTGATGCCGTGTCGATGCAGTCGTGCCGTCATGGATGACGCGGTCGATGCCAACGTCGTGACGCGGTCATTGCCGTCGTCGAGGTCACGTCTTGCAGAAAAAATCTGTCTGAGGACGCTAGGTGTCCATCTTGTGGACGAGGTGGCGGCAGCGTGTTGACGAAGATGTCGGTGAGGACCACGTTGATGAAGACCTTGGTGATGAAGTGTCTCTGATGGAAAGACCTTGGTGATGAAGGCGTGTCGACAATGATGCGTCACTTGAAGGCGTCCCTCCGCGACGACGAAGTGTCGATGCCGTGTCGCGTCGAAGAAGTCGATGAAGACTTGCATCTCTCTCCACACCGGCCTGGCGTGTGGACGGTGCATGTCATGGTCGCTTCTCGTAGATGTGCTCGATGAAGATTTTTTTTCTTGGGCGTGATTTAGTCGTACAGCTCGATGATGTGGCGCACAGGGGCGATGCAGAGGTGTCGGTCGGTGGTGTATATGTCCATGCAGTTGCATCAGGTCGGCTCGGTGTAGATGTGTTCGTGCTCGCGTCGTCTTCTCCGCTTCAACATCATCACCTGCATCTCTGATGGGTCGACACCTGGGGCGGTGACTGCGTCCCTTTCCGGTGTCTTTTCTGTCTTCTCCTCTATTCCCTCCCGCAGTCACAGCGGGAGTATCATGGACGCAAGTGACGAGACGGACGCTGTTGACTGGAGTAGATGTGCCGCAGAACTACTGCTGCTTGACGGCGTGTCCATAAGATGCCGATGCTGGAGATCGTGCGGGTCGATGAAGCTGGAGACGCGTGGAGCCGGGTCCCGATGAAGCTCGATGCCGATGCTAATCTGGTTGGAGCTCGATCGTAGCATGCCCATGGACTGGTCGTGCCGTGCATGTATGTGAAGCTGGTGCATCTGCGTAATGTAGTATGCGCGGTGAAGTCGACGGAGCGGAAGAAAGAGCCCTCCCGTGATCTGTATCGGGGTTGTTGGAGATGTGGGCTCGTGAGCCCTCCCGTGATCTGGATCGGGGTTGTTGGAGATGTCGGCTCGTTCGGAAGACCGGTGCTGCTCCCGTGTACGCGTGTGAGAACAAGCTGACGCGCACGGCCGGACCGATCCAACCGAG
This sequence comes from Triticum dicoccoides, assembly GCF_002162155.2. Taxonomy (NCBI): domain Eukaryota; kingdom Viridiplantae; phylum Streptophyta; class Magnoliopsida; order Poales; family Poaceae; genus Triticum; species Triticum dicoccoides. The sequence goes on along the minus strand of NC_041381.1, from coordinate 678,046,094 downwards.
GTTGCCGCCATGTTCGTGCCGGCTGCGTCGATGATGTACACGTACTGATGGCTTGCCGTCGTGCCGGCCTGCGTCGATGACGTACGGCGGATCGATGAAGACGATTTGTGCCTGGGCTGGAGTCCCACGCATGGAGCCTGCCGTGTCTCGCCCTGGAAAGCTGGCTGCTCCACCGCCCGGGCCCCGCTTAGGCCTGCTCCTCGCGATCGCGCTCAAGTCGCCGGCAGCCCGTGGTTCGCGGCGCGTCGGTCGTACACTCATGCGTATATGACCCTCGTCTGGAGCCGGATCACCTGAAGCTTGATGTCGAGAGGGTTGATGTGCGCGTGGTGAGGACCTGATCAGATCGATGCACGTCGCGCCGGATGACGATGACCGTAGCCACGCGTTGTCGGTTTTGGCATGAATTTTCTCACCGGAGTAGATCTGATCGTGGAGTTTATTGGTGGCTAACGGAAAAATAAATAACCTAATGGGATTTTGAATTTCAGGAACTGAAAATTGAATCTAATCTAGAGATCCGATCAAATCTTTGAGTGATCGGGTGCCGCGCCCCCGGGGAGAGAAGATTAATCTCCCCGGGGACGGCGCGCTGCGGAAGTGATGAAGGAACCTAGGATCGGCGTCGTGAGACTAACCGCTCTAATACCATGTGAAATACTGTAGGATGCTAATGTTTTGTTGTTTCTGTTGTTGTATTGATCTGACCCTCATATGGGGTATATATAGTATACATGAGGGGGTAGAGGCTCGGAGTACAAGATAAGTAATACATAGTTTAAACCTATTCGATCTACTCATCTCTATCTTTAAATCCAAACTATATTCTAACAGGGCTCGTCGGTGGCTTTCAATAGAGCTCAGTGAAGGGGTGGGCGCGGCGGCGCACGCTTCCATTGGCGGCCGGAGATGGAAGTGACGGGTTGGAGCTCTTGCTCCATCCAGTGCACAGGTCGGCTCTCCGGGCTTGATTGAATCTCTATTTCTCGTGTGGTAGTTCAGTATGCCTGTAGATTGATTTGCTTTTTCGCCGGTGTCGATGTGGTGGTTCTGGTAGGTTTCCTTTGAGAGAGGAGTTCACAAACAATTGGAGCAGCCGGATCTGGTTCCTCTAGTGCTCTTGTCCGCAAAAGAAGCAAAATGCCCCTGGCGCCGGCTGAATCGAATGGGGCGTCCGCCTGTGCAGAAATGGCCGGTGCATGCCATGTACCTGGAAGCGGCGTTGAGCCCTTTGGAACTAATTAAGACTCGATTAACTATACATGTTAGTGTTATCCCGCAAGAATTGTCTGGATACAACTGTTCTATGACAAACATGAAGTGCATATGGTTAACGCCCTTTAATTGTGCAGAGAGGTGTGTATGGTAATTTCCTCCATGCATTTGTGAAAAGCGTCCGTGAAGAATGTCCCCCTAAGCTGTACATAGGCTTATCCCCAAGTCTAATAGGAGTGGTGCAATATGCAACAACAATACCTGACTAAGATCAATACCTGTTGCTACAAGATTTTAAAATTTTCCTGTATCTCAGCTTGCCGTGATAAACAGTTATATATGTTTCCAGTTTTGCTTTGTGATACTATATGCATGACGAAAGCACATGTGTTTATGAAAGTGATTGTTTGGAGGTATGCAAGCACATGTGTTTCTGAAATTTACCCAAGAGCTATAAAATTTTACGAGTGTTAAAGCTCTTTGTAGAGACTGCATGAGTGGCATCAAGATTTATCTGGTTCAGTCCAGTGTGTTCTGGACTTCTAATTTTGCTGTCAACTCATAGCATCAACCTGTCATCGACAGGAGCACTTACGTTCTCAACTCTTGCCACAATTTCATTTTGCATTTTGAATGAATCAAGGTGGCAGCAGCAGCTGCATGCATACCTTTTGAATGAATCAAATATATATTTATTAGAAATTCTAGGGGTTCTCATTGATCAAGAATTACACACATCCTCAACTGCACCTTCACTCCCTTCCCAGTTTAACCAAAACTAACAAAAGAACCCCGTTTTAGAAAACTAACAAAAGAAAACAAAAGCCAGCATATCTAGATGACTGTAATTTGTAGGTGTGCTCCTCCTTGTCATCTCCTATGGCTGCCTCTGACTTGTCACTCTTTCACAGCCCTATCTCAATCTGTGCAAAATGTTGAGCCTGATTATTTTCCAGAGAAGAACATCGGGGTAAAATGAACAATATTTTAATGATATCCTGCTAAAGAGAACACTTTGATGATATCACAATGAGGATTATTCTGAACTAACCTTAGCCTTTTGGATTGGCTTCCCTCTCATCTCGTCCTTGATTTCCACAGTAGATGTCCTAATCTCTGCACATATTATTCTTGGTTAGATAAAGTTTGTACCATAAAAAACAGGTTCTCAATATAATTCTATCAGGCATATATAAGTATACAATGTTTGTTTTCTGCAGGGACAGGCATAATTTGGTAATGCGGGGCAATGAAAAAAAGTTCTTGTCTCGACAGCGAAGCCATTGTTTTTCAAAATCTCTGCCATGGTCACAACTGTCGCTATGGCTGCAAGCATATTAAGTAGATATGTTAAGTAATTACCTAAAACCACAGTACTGCCCAACTGCTAAAAAATTTGATGGCAAAATCAGGTATAGGACTTGACAATGTGTGGAATAGTAAACAGGAGGATCCCAAATGCACATATACTTTTTTTTCCCCTTTGCCTTCAGGCTAAAAAGACCAGCCAACAAATTCGCCCTGATCAATTGTGATGTTCATGGTTCAACATGTCTCGTGCAAAATATATACTACTATCATCATACTATGTTATACTATCATAATGTGAAGACGGTATCCTCTCTTTCCTTTTAAGCCTTAAACTATTGGTGTTGAAATTTAAAGACTCAATCCAAATCATGCGGCAATTGCAGACATGTTTGACATTATGCCAGGAGGAGTAAGTAACTATCATAATTTTTGCCACGACTTCCACGAATGTTGTTTCAAGATGAAATTTTACAAGCATCCAGAAAATTTGTCTATGTTTTTTATAAAAAAAATCTGAAATTTCTGATCACGTCTCTACATGCTTTATCTTAGCCGCCTCTTCCAAAGCCATCTACAGTACAATGCGACGTCTTGTCGGTCTCCCCGTCCTCTCGCCAGGCCTTTGTTTCTACCGTTGCGCGCACTTGGTCGCATTTTCGGCCAAGAGTAGCACTGTTGGGAGATCCACCGAAAGTGGGATGCCCTGAGCGATCCAAGGGCAGTGCCGTCGACTGACCGTGACCGGCGACTTGGTTCCGGCAAAAGATGAGAGACGCTTTCTCGATGAACGGCGTTCTCCCGAAAAAAACGATGGAGGCCGATCTCTCTTCTGACACAACGTGAATCTGTCAGATTGAAGCGTGGACGACATAACCTCCTCGATCGGGAAGATGGCCAGTCGGTGCCTGCCAGCAGGAGCTCCGGTCCGCTCCACCGTACGTACGTGCCACTGCCATGGACGAACATGCACGCATGCACGTTGCTGCTACGCCAAGGAACTGTTCTGGCGGAACGTTTTTCCAGCTGTTGATGATCTGAGCCGGCCGGAGCACGTACGTCTTCACCAGCTCGGATCACTTGCTCAGCATCGGTGAGTTGTACTGTACGTCGTCGTTCGTACGCATGTCCTTGTTTTCTCCGGCGGCACGCAACTCACCGACGGCTCACAACCGGCTGCGCTCGATCGGCGCATGCATGCATGCACGCGAATTGATCTGGAAACGTCCCACGCAAGGCTCAAGCAAACGATCGGTCAATCATATGTCCACCTGCGATTGCTTCCTTCAGTGGCGGAGCTAGCCGAAGACCATTGGAG
>NC_041381.1:677993925-678041770 GCF_002162155.2 Triticum dicoccoides | reverse complement strand
GTTTGATTAGATGGAACAACCCCGTATTACTCCCGTAAATGCCCGTGAGTCTAGCATTTTCGAAAAGCATCACTCGGTCATGAAAAAAGACCGTCGTGCTAAAAAACTGTCGTTTAGGCACCTACGCGCAAAAATACTTCCCCAACAGATGATGTACCTGTAAAAGGTGATGTAATTCTTTTCATCATGCCTAAAAAATGCCCCTGCTGCTGCATATTTGCAGCACCCGTGCAGCTGCCACAAAAACTAAACTCGGCCGCTCGCTCGCAGACCCAACCGCCCCGCAGAAGTTTCCCGCCCCCCGTCCGCCTCCCACCCGCCGCTGATTCGCCAGCCGACCTCACTGCTCCTCCCGTCAAACCCATAGTGGTCCTTGTCGTGGTTCCCGCAGACAGTGGCACCAAGCCGAAGTTGCTGGTTCGCCGTGTAGGTCTTGTGCCGCCACGGGCCGCCGCCGTCGGTGGGGATGCATCCAGCAACGCCGTCGTCGCCAAGGCTCCCCCAAAGTTGCACGCGTCCATCGCCAGCGCCAGAAAGAGGCCGCCACGGGATCCTCCAAATAATGAATTAATGGTACACGGCGCCAATGCAACGTCTCGTATGGGCCGAACAATATAAAGCTCCCGCACACTCTCGTCTTCCAAAATATTCCATAACGTTTTGCTCGGTTTTGCTCTTCCGAGCCTGGTTCTTAGAAATTTTCGGAAGTTGTCGGCCCGGTATTTTCAGGTTTTTGCTTTGTGTTTTGCTTGGGGTGTCTTTTGCTTTTTCCTTTTTGATCTCCCCTTTTTATTTTTGGTACTTTTTGATCTCCCGTCGGCCTAGCGCAAAATCCTGGCATCTTTTTCTTTTCTTTTGCTCTTTATTCGACACGGAAACATTTTCTTTCACATTGCAAACGGAATAAACTTTTTCACGAAGTGATAACAAATAAAGCTCATCATGTAGTAAAGCATCACCCACATAAGCATTATTATACCAAATGGCACACTTGCCATGTCCAAAATGACATTCATAATTATCTTTGTCCAAACAAGAAACACTAATTAAGTTTCTATGACATGATGGAACAAATAAAACATCTCTAAGTAGAAGATTGAATCCGCCAGCTAACTCCAAGGAGATATCACCGACAGCTTCAACTTCTGCTTCAACTCCGTTTGCCACTTCAATGCGTCTTTCGCTTCTTAGCGTAGTTCGCGTCGAATGGAATCCCTGTACAGAATTTGCCACATGAACAGTTGCTCCGGAATCAATCCACCAAGTGGATTTTGAAAACTGTGTATACAAGGATTCATTGACAAATGAAACTATATTGTTACCTCTTTTTGCCATGACTGACTTCAGCCAAGCATCGCAGTCTTTCTTGTAATGCCTTTCTGCTTGCAGTGGAGACACGTGTCTTTGTCCACTGAGAAAGGCTGTTGCTGATGCTGATAGGGGGCTTTTCCATTCTTTGAAGGAGAACTTTTGTTGTTTTGATTGTAGTTCTTTTTCTTCCAATCCTTCACATAGTTGATTGAACCACCATGTGCGGCTTTGAGTCTGTCCTCTTCTTGGACACACATTGCTATTGTCTTTTCAATGTCTCATGTTCCAGGTGACATATTATAGTTTACAACAAAAGTTGCAAACTCCTGTGGCAGTGAAGCCATGACCAGGTGGACCAGGAGTGCTGGTTTGATCTCCAGATCCGCATCCATGGGCTTGAGCTTTGCTGCCATATTGCTCATCCTGAGGATGTGCTCTCTTATTCCACGACTACCACCTGTGTAGCGTTCTGTCACCAGTTGCTCTAACACCTGGGTGGCATAGATCTTTGAAGAGCCAGTGAACTGCCTCTTTATCTTTGTAAGCAACTCCCCTGCGGAAGTGCACTCTGGAATGAAGCCCACAATGGCGCTCTCAATTGTATTCTTTATAAAAGCCATGCACTTTTTGTTTGCATTGACCCACTTTTGGTTATATATGAGGTAGGACTGCTCCAAAGGAGCATAGTCCCCCTTCTTTGTAGCCCATGCAGCATCATCATCAGTGGCCTCTCTTACTGGCTCTGTGGGTCTGACCGGCTGTGGTTTCACCACAACCCAGTCAAGATCAGCACAAATAAATGCCAGTTCAACTTTCTTCCTCCACTTAGTGTGGTTGTCACCTCTGAGTGTCAGAACTTCTTTTAGGCAACTCATCAAGTGAAAGCCTCCCGAAATCACAATTTAAGTGACATCAATAAAACAATCATATGCAATAATCTAACGTTGGTCAAATTAAACATACAATTGTCTATGCAATTAAATCTATATTACCATTGGGCAAAGTATTAGAAATAAATGCACCTTTAAATTTCAATAATAAAACATGATCATGTTATTAACAACGTTGGTCATAAAAATAACATAATCATATTCATTTTAATAATCACTTTAACATGCTCTTAAAAACATAATTCCTTTTAAACTTTTATTTTCTTTTAAAGAGCACTAATTATTTATTTACGCAACGGAAAAAAAATGTGAATAAAAATTCACAAACTTTTTACTTTTTACAGAAACTTTTATTTCACCAAATAAAAAATCATGAACTTTTTAGAAACATTTCTTTGACTTTTTCTTTTTCCGTACTATTGAATAAAACTGTATATAAAAAAATGACAGAGAATAAATCTACAGCACAGCCGGCCACGGCCCAGCCCGCGCAGCAGCGCCCGTGGCTGTCGGCCTCGGCCCAGCTCACGCGGCAGCGCCTGCGGCTGCTGGCCTTGGCCCAGCGCGCGCGTGGCGGCGCCCGCTGCTGGCGGCCTTGGCCCAGCTCGTGCCTCCTCTTTCGGCCCAATGGCCCGCGACCGCACTAGGGTTTTAATCTCGTCCGCTCAGCGCGATCCGACGGTGCAGCGCCGATATCGCTGGGTCAAAACCACCCCGATCGATCTCGAACCCTAGCGCCCCCATTCTCGATCTCTCTCCCCGTTCCTGTTCGACGGCAGAGGCACGGGGCTGCGCCCCGGCTGCCCTGCCTGGCCGCCGGCGACGGCAGTGGTTCCACCGCGCCACGCCAGCGCTTCCTTTCCCTCCCCCTTTCCGAGAGAGAGGCTCTGCCAAGCCCTCTGCTCCCCTTCGCGCGCTCGCTGTGGCTCTCTTCGCCGGAGACCGCAGGAAGAGAGAGAGGTTCGCCCCGGCCGGCCGCCCTACAGCGGCGAGGGCCACCGCATTGCGCGCGGCTACTCCTCCTTCCCTTTCCCTTTTCTGTTTTCTTCTTCCTCTTCTCCAGCAACAGAGAGCAGAGAGGCGCATCGGGCCTTCCCGACGCGGCGGGTTAGGGCCACGCCGGCCGCCGGCGACGGCGTCGAGCCGCGCCGCGCAAGCCACCTTTCCTGTTCCCATTCGTTTCCATCTTACAAGCCCCCCATCCACCAAAAACAGTGGCAGATCGAGATGCGGCGGCGCCCTCCCGTCCCCCTTGTCGGTGTGCGCGAGCTCCCGAGGGAGAGCGCGCCGCCGTCAAGCGGTGCGGTGGTGGTGCCCTTTTGCCCCCCTTGGGAGGCTGTGTTCTTCTTCCCCGCACCTCGGCTTGCCGATGCGTGTGGGGATCGAGAGGAACGGCGCGGCCGAAGTGGCGGCGCAACTTTGTTCTTTTGGGGTTTTTCTTTACTCTGCCCTGCTAGGGCTCTTTGGGGAGGGTGGATTTTCTTTCTGTTTCTCTTTTTCCCGAAATCTTCTAGCCCGATCTGGCTATCTGATACCATTGATAAAACCTTAGATCGGAGTGGGCTAGTAGATCCGGTAACCTACCTTCTCCTGGTGCGGATGAACTCGATCTAGCACCAGCCATGGTGATGGAGGAGTGTGGGCGAGGTGGTGGCGGCGGAGCTTCCCGTCGGCCTAGCGCAAAACCCTAGATCGGATTGGTGTTTCGGTGGTGTTGTGGTGCACGGTCAACCTCGTGATGCGTGCCCCGGCACCCCACCTCTTTATATTGCGCTGGCGACAGGGGCCCACCAACCATGGATTGGTTGAGCGCCCCCGATCAGGGCGCGAGTCAGGGGCCGTTCGACCCGTTGGGTTCGAACGGGATAGAGATCAACCTAACAATATCTGCTCACCAACCTGTGAAAAACACAGCAAAGATGACATCAATGAGCGCACCTTCATCAATATACGTGACCCACTCAACCCATAGAATGCACCTACTTCCACACCATACGAGTATAGTTTGGGGAACAACGAAAAAATCGATGCCACCTAGAACTCACTGCTAGGCTTGATGGACAAAATAAGTGTGACTAAAAACACATGATTTTTAGGCTTTTCTATGTACGTGGACCGATGATGAATATCCGTATCGTTATTCATCGGTCTTCTTTATATGTACAACAAGTTGGACTGAGCAGTATTAATTGTCTTACTATCTTGTTACACAGGTAGGAAGACTAATGATTAGCACTACTTTAGACCTATGGGACCTACTAAGTGTTTTCCTATCTTTCGATTAAGCAACCTGTCTAGGAATTAATCGAATTCCTAACTATGTGTTGAATGTTGGACGCACATTTGGGTATGACATAAGGTCCATACTGTTGCCTGAGGTTATCTTGTAATTGTTTTGAAATAGATTTCTATGAATCGATGTTGGACTAGACTATATATTGACCAATGATGAAAAGTTGATAATCAGTAACACTACATGTTGCTCTTTTTCATTGGTACAACACAGATGGGCAGTTCTGAGTCATTGTTCTATATTTTCTTTAAGAATTTTTTTAAGTTCCCGCATTCAATTTGCCCTCCCTAGCTAACATGAATAGGTATCAAAGAATTCACACAAATCATCGGTGACTCCTCATTCTTCTAAATATTTGTTTAATACTTCTTTTAAGTTCCCGCATTCAATTTGCCCTCCCTAGTTAACATGAATAGGTATCAAAGAATTCACATAAATCATCAGTGACTCCTCATTCTTCTAAATATGAATAACATGGAGTTGTTCCAAGTTAATTATCCATGTTTAGAAGAACCAGGAGTCTCTGATGATTCCATGCAGTTTTCTGAGTTTTCTTCATGCTTGTAGGCGAAGTACGTCAACGTCGGAGCTTAGACAAAATTGTTAGCGAAAATTTAGTTTGTGGGCTTAGATTCGCTCATCTATGTTGTGCACATGAAGCAGGGCAATGTATATTACTACTATAGATCGTTTTGACCTGCAAAACGTGTCATGTTTTTCTTGAGGTAAAATTTTAATTATGGAGTTTGTTTTAATCATTTTGAAGTCCTGGAAATTAAGCTATATACCATTTATCTTTTGTTATCTGTCTTCTTTTTCAGTAGTGCAATGGGCGGTTACGAGGAACAATGGGAGACTACCTTTGTGCTGTATTGGCAGGATGTATGTAATTCAGCCTCGCCCCCTAAGGACCATGAGCTCCCCGAGGATGTTGACAATGACGTGCCGCCAGAGTGTGACCCCAGTGGCAATGTCAGTCGTGTGCAACATAAGGTTCAAAAGTGTAAACATCATCTAGTTCTTCATGTGTGCACCCAAGGAATTGACTCTGGAAGGAGGTTTTTGGGGTGCCCTTATGAGGTTAATTTTATTCCTACTTGATTGTGGTACAACCCCTATATTTATGAGTGTAAAGTAATTTGTTTATTTGTTGCACTTCGTAGGATTCCACTGCATGTGATTATGTCAAGTGGGTTGACAAAGCATGAGAGGGGAGGACTAGAAGTGTTAGCACGGAGCTTGCCAACCAGAATTTGATGCTTGAGTAGAAACTAAGAGATAAAGAGGCCAAAAACAAAAGATTCAAAATGAAGAGGAAGATTACTACTAGAATGCACAAGGTGGAACTCAAGTCTAAGGATACCATGCTACTAAGTGATGTTTTCATATTAGTTGTATGCCATTATGTTTGCAATTGTTGGCAACAAATACTACTCCTAATATAAATTACTAATTGATGTGATGCACAACTATGATTTACTTGTCACTACTTTAGGTTATGTATAGTAGCATGTGTGCTAATTACAGAAAAAATTGCCCGGGCCACATTTTTTTTGTAAAACCGCCAGCACTTACTAGTGGCGTCAGAATGAAGCAGAATGCCACTATTTAATCATTGAGTACCAGCGCTCAAACAGTATAAACGCCACTAATATTTTCTTTACCTATGGCCTTGTGGCTCCTGCGCCACCTATAAGCATGTTAGCGGGATGTTGAGTACCGATGAAGGTAATGTGGAGTCAGTTAGTGGCGTCGGGTCTTGACACCGCTAGTGAACCCTCATCACTTGCATCATACTAGTGGTGTTGGACCTAAGCACCGCTAACGACGTTCTCCGAACGCCGCTAGTAGGCATTTCTGCACTAGTGATATAAAGAGGTCTCACGCCTTCTCAAATTCCAGGGTGGGACTAAACTTTTATTCACGAGCCTTCTTTTTTGAGATTTCAGGAATTTTATATGGGCCTAGCCCTTTGTTTCTAACAAGGACACTGATGATGCCATAGACCTAGGGTAGGGTCATGGATCTGATCTATATGCCCTACCCAAGGTCACTACCCTAGAAGCAAGGACATTCAAAGTATTGTATGGAGTACCGATTGAAGCCATCGGGTGCAATCCACTCGACCAGTTATCTCACTCGGGTACCCCCAATTTCACTCGACTTGGATGAAGTCATTCGACCATACAGAAAACCACTCGGAGTACAGAAGATCTAGAGTCACTCAGGATGACAACGGTCAGACGTTCACTCTGTAGTCTTAAAGATCATTAATAACACTTTATAGCCGGCATTACCAGTAACGCCCTACCTTAATGTACATTGAACCCCTGTAACAGAGGACGGCTGGGGTCCTGGCGCACTCTATATAAGCCACCCCCTCCTCTGGGACAAGGATTCACACACCTTGTAACACACACCCATATTCCAGTTGACCGCCTCAGGGCACCGAGACGTAGGGCTTTTACCTCCTCCGAGAGGGGCCTGAACTCGTAAACTCGTGTGTACAACCTCGCCGTAGCTAGGGCCTCGCCTCCTCATACGTACCCCCACTCTTACTGTCAGACTTAGTACCACGATAGTTTGCGCCCACCGTGGGGCGAAGCTGTCTTAGCAACTTGCGGCGAGGTTGCATTTTATCCAATCTTCATCAACATGGTTTCCGGCGGCAGTTTGGTCATGGGCCGCGAGTTCTGACTCGGTGCGCTCACTTTCGTCGCCGACGACTCCGATTGGCTCCAAGAAGCCCGCCTCGATGTCGAGGCTCTCCCGATCCGCGGATCGTCGCACTTCCGCGCGAGTGCCTGCAACGTCCTCCTACGACAGCCGTCGACTCTATATCGGCCGGTCTTCGCGTTGCCTACTCACTCCGCTGGATGCCGCTGCAAGTGATCTGGTCGGTCGCGGCTCCAGTGGTGGGTGAAGCATGCCGTGGCTCGCCAGACGGCCACCCCCAAGTCGCGGCGATCGAGCCCAACGAATTTCACTACGGTCCAGTCGACCTATCGACTGGTTCTGCAGATACGTTTTTCAAGAGCAGGAGCTGTGACCCCGCAGCAGAAGTTCTCGTGGTCGACTCCCGTCGTAGCCCACCCGGGTTTCGCCGTAACAGCGACAGCGGTGACGGCGATGGCCCGTCATTCGGCCACGAGGAGTACGAGCCCCAACCTCTCAATTCACAGCAGAGGGAAGAGCTGCACCGCCTCAACATGGAGGCCCTCCAGACCCCCATCATAGGGGAAACCGCTGAGGCTCGGGCCTTGGAGGCTGCGCGCCTGGCCACGCTGGCTGAGCGCACACATTTGGAGAATCTCTAAGATTCTCTCGACGAACGCGCCCGTCGACTGATCCCCGAATCCAGTCGACGTCAACGACAATTGTTTCCGCCTGAACCTCAGGTATATCGCACTCCGATCCAGAATCTTAAAGCTGCTGCGCGTATAGCAGAGTCTATTCAGCCGTCCCGTTCAAAAGCTGGAAGGGGCTTGGAACAGATCCGAGCGCTGCTCCGAGCAGCAGGAGAGCTGAACTCCGCTGTTTCCCAGTCGCGGAACAGGATCCGCAGCAGGTCAGTAAGGCAGATACAGTTCGGTCGGCGCATAGTCCTAGGTCGCCTTTGCAGCGTGAAGATCGTGATCACCGTCGAGATCGGCACCTGGGAAGAGCTCATGGAGAGTTTGATCGTGAGTACGCCCGTGACAACCATCTTCGAGTGCCTTTGCCCCTTCCAATGGACGGGTCGTACGCGCCCCGGTGGTATGACGACATGCACCCGTATGGTAATGACCACAGAGTTCCAGTCGACCCAGGAGAGCTTGGGTTCAATGCAAGGTCAGTCCTTGTACAAGGTTTAGTCGACTGGAACAGAGCATACAAAGAAGGGTTGGATAGAGATAGACCCGGTGGAAGCAGGGTCCACGTTTCCGGTCCTGAGTGTTTCGGAAGAGCCATCCAAGCCGCTGAGATCCCTCACAACTTCAGATTGGCGACTGGCATCAGTAAGTTCACAGGAGAGTCCAAAGCCCGACACTTGGTTGGAAGACTACCGAGTGGCTGTGCATATTGGTGGCGGCAACGACGAGGTGGCCATGAAGCACCTCCCTTTGATGCTTGAAGGTTCTGCCCGAGCTTGGCTGAATCAATTGGCCCCTGGAAGCATTTTTAATTGGGATGAGTTGGCCCGAGTGTTTACCAAAACATTTGAGGGCACCTACAAGAGACCTGCTGGTTTGACAGAATTGCAACATTGCATGCAGAAACAGAATGAGACCTTGAGAGAATATATCCAGAGATGGACCACTCTTTAAAGAAGGCATTCGCTACAGAGAGCTCAATCTAAAGTCCGGTCAGAATGGAGACATGACTCTGACTCAGATGATGGAGATTGCCACTCGGTACGCTAATGGCGAAGAAGAGGACCAACTCCGGAGCGGCAAGAACAGGACAGTCGCCCAAGACACCGGAGGAGGGAACTCCAGCCGGAAGGAGAAATGAAAAGCTGAGGCCGAAGGCCCTGCTGAGGCTGCAGTTTTGAATCAAGGGAAGTTCAAGGGGAAGCCCAAATGGCCTTAGACACCTAAAAAAGTGAAAGACCAAGCGGGAAATGATGTGCTTGATTTGCCATGTCATATACACACCAAAAAAGATAAAGAGGAGAATCTGATTCTCCCCAAGCATACCACTCGACAGTGTCGACTCCTGATTCAGAGCTTCCGAGAGAGCTTCCGAAAAGGACAAAGAGTCTGATAAGGAGGAAGACAAAGAGGAAGATGGTGGTTACCCCAATGTTAATGCCACCTTGGTGATTTTTGCTGACCTCGAGAGCAAAAGTCGACTGAAAGTTATTAACAGAGAGGTGAACATGGTTGCTCCAGCAACGCCAAGATATTTGAAGTGGTCAAAAACCCCTATTACATTCGACCAGTCCGACCACCCGCCACACATTGCTACCCCTGGGCAGCAAGCATTGGTGGTCGACCCAGTCGTTGGGGGCACCCGACTGACCAAGGTTTTGATGGATGGTGGTAGTGACTGAATATATTGTACGTTGAGGCCCTCCGGGGGATGGGCATTCCGATGTCCAAGCTCAGTGAGAGCAACATGAGATTCCATGGTATCATCCCAGGAAAGAAAGCCGATTCACTCGGTCAGATCACTCTTGATGTGGTTTTCGGTGATTCCATGAATTACCGCAAGGAAAAGTTGACGTTTGAGGTAGTGGATTTTGACGGTGCCTATCATGCCATTCTAGGCAGACCTGCTTATGCTAGTTTCATGTCTCGGCCGTGCTATGTGTACCTCAAGTTGAAGATGCCTGGCCCCAGAGGCATGATCACGGTCACTGGAAATTGGCAGAGAGCAGAAGATTGTCTCCAGAACGGTTTGAAGATCGTCGATGAGCAGATGGCAGCAGTAGAGTTTCAAGAATACCAGAAGAATGCAGATCCGAGTGATTTGCTGCGTGCCAAGAGGCCTGCCTCGGAGTCCGCATTTCAGTCTGCCTGCGAGACAAAGCCGATTCACATTCACCCGACCGACCCAAACGCTGCTCCGGCCCACATCTCAACAACACTCGACAGCAAATAGGAAGAAGCGCTCATCCAGTTCCTCCGTGAGAACTGGGACATCTTTGCATGGAAGCCATCTGACATGCCAGGTGTACCCAGGGGACTGGCTGAGCATCATTTGCGAGTCGACTCAAAAGCAAAACCCATTAAAGAGCATCTCCGCCGGTCTGCCGCGGAGAAGAGAAAGGTGATTGGCAAGGAGGTGGCTCGGCTTCTGGCTGCCGAGTTCATCCGCGAGATATACCACTCCGAGTGGCTCGACAATGTCGTTATGGTCCCAAAGAAAGATAAATCACTTCAAATGTGTATTGATTTCAAGCACATAAATCGGGCCAGCCCGAAAGATCATTTTCCTCTGCCCCGCATCGACCAGATAGTCGACTCAACTGCGGGATGTGAGCGATTGTCCTTTTTGGACGCTTATTCTGGGTACCATCAGATCCGACTGTATGGACCCGACGAGATAAAGACAACTTTGATCACTCCATTCGGGTGTTTTTGCTATGTTACTATGCCCTTTGGCCTCAAGAATGCTGGTGCCACATTTAGGCGCATGATCCAGAAGTGCCTTCTCACTCAAATCAGTCAGAATGTGGAAGCATACATGGATGACATAATGGTCAAGTCACGCAAAGGTCCCGACCTACTGACTGATCTTGCTGAAACCTTTGCCAACTTAAGAAGATATGATATCAAGCTCAATCCATCAAAGTGCACATTCGGAGTCCCAGGCGGAAAGTTACTCGGTTTTCTCGTTTCCGAACGGGGGATCGACGCAAACCCAGAGAAGATTGGCACAATCATTCGAATGAAACGCCCTATGCGTGTGCATGATGTTTAGAAGCTTACTGGTTGTTTGGCTGCATTGAGTCGATTCATCTCATGCCTCGATGAAAATGCATTGCCCCTTTACCGACTGATGAAGAAGTCTGACAAGTTCGAGTGGAATGACGAAGCTGAAGCAGCATTTGAAGAGCTCAAAGCCCTGCTTTCCACCCAGCCAGTGCTTACCGCTCCAGTCAGCAAGGAGGCTTTACTGCTTTACATCACAGCCACTAGACAGGTCGTCAGCACAGTTGATGCGGAGCATCCTTCGGCCATCCCCATGGATCTACATCGTCTCACCAAGCACCAAGAGGACCCATGACAAGAGCGAGACATGGCTACTACCTAAGCCCGGAATGTTGTGCATGATTAGGTACCATGAGGACCCTTCCGAGGATGCACATGAAGATGATCAAGCCGCCAAGTCCACAGAAGAAGAGCACCAATGAAAGAAGGCGAGAACAGCTTCCAGGCACCGGACATCCGGCCATGGCCTCGGACATCTGGCCCCTGGAGATCTACACCACAGCCAGTAGTCTGCAGCAGAAGCTACAGGGCCCGGACATCCGATGTCCAGCCCGGACATCCGGCCCTCCGCCCCGGAAATCAGGCCAATAGCCCGGACATTCGGACATGCCGTCCAGCGAGCACAAAAGGCTGCCCCGACAGCCCGGACATCCAGCCGTCAACCCGGACATCCGACGCCTCCCGAAGCCCCAGACATCCGGCCCCTCCGCCCGGACATCCGGCCCCGTCCATCCAGAGAGCAGCAAGGCCAACTCCAACAGCCCAGACATCCGGCCCGACAGCCCGGACATCCGGCCCCTCGCGAGCGCCCGGACATCCGAACCGACGCCCGGACATCCGAACCGACGCCCGGACATCCGACCCTCTCCTACCTGAGTGCAGCGCCTCTGGGCCGTGGTCCGTGTACTCCTTCGCCCTGTAGACTATATATACTCCCCCTCCACCTACGTTCTAGGGTTAGTATTGGTTTAGCTCATTTGAGATAGAGCATTGTGATACGTCTCCAACATATCTATAATTTTTGATTGTTCCATGCTATTATATTACCCCTTTTGGATGTTTATGGGCTTTATTATACACTTTTATATTACTTTTGGGACTAACCTATTAACCGGAGGCCCAGCCCATATTGCTGTTTTATTGCATGTTTCAGTATTTCGAGGAAAAGGAATATCAAACGGAGTCCAAACGGAATGAAACCTTCGGCAGCGTTATTTTTGGGAAGAATATGATCCTGGAGACTTGGAGTTCACGTCAGAAGATCCCCGAGGACTCCACGAGATAGGAGGGCGCGCCCCTGTCTCGTGGGCCCCTCGAGCACCTCCCGACCGACTTCTTTCGCCTATATAAGCCTACGTACCCTAAAAACATCAAAAATCAAGATAGATCGGGATTTCCGCCGCCGCAAGCCTCTGTAGCCACCAAAAACCTCTCGGGAGCTCGTTCCAGTACCCTGCCGGAGGGGGAACCCATCACCGGTGGCCATCTTTATCATCCCGGCGCTCTCCATGATGAGGAGGGAGTAGTTCACCCTCGGGGCTGAGGGTATGTACTAGTAGCTATGTGTTTGATCTCTCTCTCTCTTGTGTTCTCTCTCGTGTTCCCTCTATGGAACGATCTTGATGTATCGCGAGCTTTGTTATTATAGTTGGATCTTATGATGTTTCTCCCCCTCTACTCTCTTGTGATGAATTGAGTTTCCCTCTTGAAGTTATCTTATCGGTTTGAGTCTTTATGATGAGAACACTTGATGTATGTCTTGCCGTGTTTATCTCTGGTGACAATGGGATATCACGTGCCACTTGATGTATGTTTTGGTGACCAACTTGCGGGTTCCGCCCATGAACCTATACATAGGGGTTGACACACATTTTCTTGACTCTTCGGTAGAAACTTTGGGGCACTCTTTGAAGTACTTTGTGTTGGTTGGATGAATCTGAGATTGTGTGATGCATATCGTATAATCATGCCCACGGATACTTGAGGTGACAATGAAGTATCTAGGTGACATTAGGGTTTTGGTTGATTTGTGTCTTAAGGTGTTATTCTAGTACAAACTCTTTAATAGATCAATCCAAAAGAATAACTTTGAGGTGGTTTCGTACCCTACCATAATCTCTTCGTTTGTTCTCCGCTATTAGTGGCTTTGGAGTGACTCTTTGTTGCATGTTGAGGGATTGTTATATGATCTATCTATGTTATTATTGTTGAGAGAACTTGCACTAGTGAAAGTATGAACCCTATGCCTTGTTTCCTATCATTGCAATACCGTTTACGGTCACTTTTATCATTAGTTACCTTGCTGTTTTTATTATTTCAGATTACAAAAACCTTTGTCTACCATCCATATTGCATTTGTATCACCATCTCTTCGCCGAACTAGTGCACCTATACAATTTACCATTGTATTGGGTGTGTTGGGGACACAAGAGACTCTTTGTTATTTGGTTGCAGGGTTGTTTGAGAGAGACCATCTTCATCCTACGCCTCCCACGGATTGATAAACCTTAGGTCATCCAGTTGAGGGAAATTTGCTACTGTCCTAGAAACCTGTGCACTTGCAGGCCCAACAACGTCTACAAGAAGAAGGTTGTGTAGTAGACATCAAGCTCTTTTCTGGCGCCGTTGCCGGGGAGGTGAGTGCTTGAAGGTATATCTTTAGATCTTGCAATCGAATCTTTTTGTTTCTTGTTTTATCACTAGTTTAGTTTATAAAAAAAACTACAAAAAAATTGAATTGAGTTTGTCTCATACACTTCATCTTTTTAATATCTTTCGTGAGTATGATGAAAAGGAAAATTGTGCTCAAGTGCTAGAAGAAGAATGCATTAGAATGTTTGGTACTAGATCTTTGTATGATGAGCATGATTGCAATGTTGTTAGTATGAATTCTTTGAATATCCATGATGCTAATGATATGCAAAGCCACAAGCTTGGGGAAGCTATGTTTGATAATATGATATTTTTAGTCCCCCAAGTTTTGATGAGAATATTTATTATGATGAAAGCATGCCTCCTATTTATGATGATTATATTTATGAAAGTGGATTAGGAGAGGTCATGACTTTATTTAGTGATGAATCCACTATTTCGGAAGAGGTTCCAATTGATTATGAGAACAAAGTTGCTATCTATGATGATTATTGTGATGACTTGTATGCTATTAAGAATAATGATAACCATGAAACTTGTCATCATGATTTTAGTTTTCAATTGGATTATGCCTCACATGATAATCATTTTGTTGAGTTTGCTCCCACTACTATTCATGAGAAGAATTTTGCTTATGTGGAGAGGAGTAAATTTTCTATACTTGTAGATCATGAAAAGAATGCTTTAGGTGCTGGTTATATTTTTGAATTCATTCATGATGCTACTGAAAATTATTATGAGGGAGGAGCATATGCTTGTAGGAATTGCAACAATATCAAGTTTCCTCTCTATGTGCTTAAAATCTTGAAGCTATGCTTGTTTTGCCTTCCTATGAAAGTTGATTCTTTTTCCCATAAGTTGTTTTCTCACAAAATCCCTATGCATAGGAAGTGGGTTAGGCTTAAATGTGCTAGTCATATTCTTCATGATGCTCTCTTTATGTTTCAATTCTTATCTTTTATGTGAGCATCATTTACGAGATTTTTTTTAGTAAATCACAGAAAAGTGATTTTGCGTTGATTCTTTTTGCTGTAGATCAATAGACAAATTGCCTAAGACTTCTATTTCGGTAGAATTTTTGGAGTTCCAGAAGTTTGCGTTAGTTACAGATTACTACAGACTGTTCTGTTTTTGACAGATTCTATTTTCGTGTGTTGTTCGTTTATTTTGATGCATCCATGGCTAGTAAATTAGTTTATAAACCATAGAGAAGTTGAAACACAGTAGGTTTAACACCAATATAAATAAAGAATGAGTTCATTACAGTACCTTGAAATTGTGTTTTGTTTTGTTTCGCTAATGGAGCTTACGAGTTTTCTGTTGAGTTTTGTGTTGTGGAGTTTTCAAGTTTTGGGTAAAGATTCGATGGACTACAGAACAAGGAGTGGCAAGAGCCTAAGCTTGGGTATGCCCAAGGCACCCCAAGGCAATATTCAAGGATGGCCAAGAGCCTAAGCTTGGGGATGCCCTGGGAAGGCATCCCCTCTTTCGTCTTTGTTCATCAGTAACTTTAGTTGGAGCTATATTTTTATTCACCACATGTTTTGCTTGGAGCGTCATTTTATTTTGTTAGTATTTTATTTCTGTTATTTAGAATAATGTTTTGCATCTTTAGTTTCAATAAAAAAGTCAAGGATAGCCTTTGTCATGCTTATTTTGCTAGTATACATGTTGCTGTTTGAAAACAGAAAGTTTACCACTGTTGCAAAAATTCCCTAGAAAAGTAAGAGAATGGTATAATGTTTAAACCTTTTGCATAATAAGATCTGATAAATTCATTACAGTGGGAATTTTATTTCATAATTTTTTGAGTTAGGGAAGTATTGATACTCTTACATTCTTTACAGACTGTACTGTTTTGGCAGATTGCTGTTATGTTTGCATTGTTTGCATATGTTTGCTTGTTTAATGATTCTATGTGAGGATAGGAGTATTAAATATGCAGATGCATTTAGTATGCAATGTTGAATAATAATGTTAGTGATTTATTACAGTAGAAAATGATAAGGTTTTGCATTGGTTTATACTAACCTATCTCACGAGTTCTTTTTGAGTTTGGTGTGGATGAAGCTTTTGATAAAAAGAGAAACCATGGTATGAGAGGAATTAAGGAGATAGAAAAGTTCAAGCTTGGGGATGCCCAAGGCACCCCAAGATAATATTTCAAGAAGTCTCAAGCATCTACGCTTGGGGATGCCCCGGTAGGCATCCCATCTTTCTTCTTCAACAACTATCGGTTAGTATCGGTTGAGCCTAAGTTTTTGCTTCTTCACATGAGTTGTGCTATCCTTGCAATGTCATTTTATTTTGTTTTGCTTTCTGTTTGAATAAAATACCAAGATCGGAAATTCTTAAATGAGAGAGAGTCTTTACTTAGTTACACAATTATTCGATACTCATTGATCTTCACTTATATCTTTCGGAGTAGTTTGTCATTTGCTCTAGTGCATCACTTATATCTTTTAGAGCACAGCGGTGGTTATATTTTGTAGAAATTGCTAGTCTCTCATGCTTCATTTATATTAGTTTGAGAGTCTTTTATAACAACATGGTATTTTCTATGGTTACAAATTTGGTCCTAGAATGATGAGCATCCAAGTTGGGTATAATAAAAACTATCATAGAAAGTGAATTGGATGCTATGATCAATATGATGCTTGATAATTGTTTTGAGATATGGAGGTAGTGATATTAGAGTCATGCTAGTTGAGGTGATTATGAATTTAAAGAATGCTTGTGTTGAAGTTAGCAAGTCCCGTAGCATGCACGTATGGTTAAAGTTGTGTGACAAATTTGAAACATGAAGTGTACCTGGCTTGTGCATCCTTATGAGTGGCGGTCGGGGACGAGTGATGGTCTTTTCCTACCAATCTATCCCCCTAGGAGCATGAACATAGTGCTTAATTTTTGATGACTTCTAAATTTTTGCAATAAGTATATGAGTTCTTTTGACTAATGTTGAGTCCATGGATTATACGCACTTTTACCTTTCCACCATTGCTAGCCTCTTCGGTACCATGCATTGCCCTTTCTCACCTTAAGAGTTGGTGCAAACTTCGCCGGTGCATCCAAACCCTGTGATACGATACGCTCTATCACACATAAACCTCCTTATATCTTTCTCAAAACAGCCACCATACCTGTAGGGTAACCCAGCAGAAAACAAAAAATTTCCAACCTACACTCTAGCCCAGGACCACTATGGAGATAGCATACATGGTTTGATCTTTTTCGTTACGACTCGTAGCGCAGTGGGAACTAGAGTCGATGACGAATGGCGGTGCAGATCCCCGCAGCTAGGATTTACAACCTCCCAACCGCGAGGATGTATACCCTCATCTGCTCCTCGGACAGCCCTCCGGGAGGCGGTCGAACATCCCCCCCGGATGGTGTCGCGGACAGCCCTTCGGGAGGACCTTCGAAACCCAAACGGTCACTCGGACAGCCCTTCGAGAGGACCTTCGAAACTCGGACGGTCACACGGACAGCCTTTCGGGAGGCTCTCACGAACTAAGACTGAAACTACGATCTCTCTACAGAGTTGCACACATACGGTGTCATCTATCCGGCAGGGCTTCGCCGTCCAGAACTAGTTCCTGCCGGAACCCACACAGCCTTTCGGCTCTATGAAACTATTTCGCTGGGAGGGAGAGAAGAAGCCAGATCATTGCATGGCACTTGTATGAGAGCAAAGGGATGAGGTTTGGGCAGCCCCCTCACCTCTTATTTATAGGGAAACCAAGGGGTAGGATGGGTATTCTGAAATACCAAAAGTGCCCCCACTTTATGTCACACACAAAGGGTATAAAAGGCATAAAGGGATGACAAGTGGAGCCCCATGGAGAAGCTGCACCCTCCAACGTCCCACCTTCATGGGGCCCCCCCAAAGGGGGTTCCTTGATCCCCAAGTCCTTCTATAAGCCTTTTGGGAAAAGCCCCAAAAGGTGGCTTTCCATAAATATCCCAAAAAGTACTTTCACTATTCATGACGACATTTTTCAGCGTCCATTCAAACTGAAAATATTTATTTGGGCTTAGAACATTTCCAGTACCCACCAAAATGATTTTCAACGCGTTCCGAAACAATTCCGGTTTAGTGATTTTCATCTGCGAAAAGCATCTGAAGTGGTTCCGGCAGCTCCGGAGCATATCCGGTTATTATCCCGGAAAATTCCAGAAAGCTTCCAGAATGATTCTGGCACCCTCCAAGAATTATCAGGCATGTGACGAAACCAATTTGACTTAATGGTATCCCCTGAAACAACCTTTCAGTTTCATCAGAACTCATCCGATGACCTCCCTCTGCGGAACCTTTTCCACTGTCCGAAACTTTTCCGGTGTCCGAAACTTTTTTTGGTGATTTTCTCTCAGACTCCCTGTCTAGTATTCAGCAGATAGATGACCCTTAAGCGTGTGACCCTATAGGTTCGCTGAAGTATAGACATGACCCGGAACCCCTTCCGATCAATGATCAACATCGGAGCCCTGGACACCCATATTGACCCCTATACCCACACGAATGAATATTCGAGTGAACCTCCAGTTGCTGTGTGCTATTCCTGTTGCTTCGTGGTATGTTACAAAGACCCGAGGTGAGATTTACTTGCATCCACGTGTATCAACAACTTGTCCACTATGCTAGTTACCTCGTTACTGGTTTTGTTCTCTTTTCTCGTTTCCGTGTTCCGGCATCCCTGTGATCAAATCACACTGTGTCTGGCCAAACGATGATGGATACCGTAATACCGAGAGGGACCGAGAATATCTCTCCATCGTTAGAGGAGCAAATCCCAATCTTGAGCTATCAAGTTACTTGTCACACTTTTCCATGAACTCGTAAGCCGCTGTAATAGCCACCCATTTACGGATGACGTTTAACAAACCCCAAAGTTCATGAAGCAAGAATGAAGAAACTCGATAATCTCATGGTCTAAGGAATCATGCAAACGTTAACCATCTCTGTGTTATTTACCATTAACTTGTGACGAATGAATCTCATAGCATAACATCAAACCGGGTTGATTCAACACAAATGTTCTCTTAACATTGTGCTCTCAAAGTTGCTGGCATAGACATGCCCATGATCAGGAAAACGGAACCATCATGCAACAGTTGAGCTAGTCTTAGAGTCCAAACTAGGAATACTTCTTACCGTTCATTATTCCACACGTGCATATGAGTCTTCCTCTGAGCCTCGTGGATATTGCATACTCGAGAATCATTGCAGTTATAGCATGGAACATAAACATAATTATGAACTCGGAGATAAATAATAGCATTTATTATTGCCTCTAGGGCATATCTCCTAGAGACTCCCACTTGCACTAGAGTCAATAATCTAGTTAATGCTAATGCACTTTACACCTATGGCATGCCGGTGTAAAAAATGCTTCGCATATGGTATAGCCTGATGTCCATCAGATCTGACAACTTCAGCTCCATGTCTATCTCTGCATATCATCGCGTTTTCACGCTTTCACAAAATTCATATTTTGTGTGGACTTGGCTTTTATGTATGTGAATCACAGGTCGAACCTGGATTCCTCAGACTGAGTTATGGAGAAACTACCTGCAGTAGTATCCCATTGACAAAAGCCATCTTGGAACCATACTAAGTTCATGAATGAACTATACAATTCAACATCTTGTTTGTCTCTTCTAAAGCATCAACATACTTAGTCATTTGTTATAGAATTCGCCACAGTATCCTGTTGGGAATAATTTCCAACTACCGTGCCACCATATTGTGTATTACACAAAACCCTTAATTTAAATCGAAAATCGCACGGAGAAAAGATGAAGACTGTATCGATGTAACATTTTACAACGAACTCTTCATGATCTCCGCTTGCGAGAAAACATATCATCCGTACTTAATCTAGTACTCAATGGCATCTTTCACTGTTGTCCCATGATCAGTACTTTGATCACTTTAGTATCCATACTCGCAACATCTTGGGAGTATTGGACATATCTGGTTGTTTTACATACCATGGAATCCATGATTAATCCAAACACATGAGTGTGTGGAATCTCCATCATATATTTTGCTCATCAGTGTTTTGGGACACTGATTCTTGCAAAAACTCTTTCCATGTTACTTTGCCAAGAATCACTCCTTGTCGTTCTTAGTGCTAAACGGTTTTAGCATCTTGTCAATATGTATTTATTGCTTAGCCCTATTAGGTAAATCTATCTCCATAGATCATTATGCCTAATATTGAGGCTATTTAGCCTAAGCACTTCATCAAAAAACTATTTTCAAATGAAGTCCTAATTCGTGTCAAGAAATTTATTTCCAATTAACAATGTGTCAAGCACACAAGGTTTTTAGAAATATTATTACGCTCCCACTTACTTTCTTGAATTACAAGCATCTTCGTTACCCATTGATGAAGTTAAACCCCTTTGACCATTTCATCAAAGCACGAAGATTCCAACTCCATTTTGCTCTCTTCTGTCCATCGCTGGAACTCTGAAGTTTGCACCCTTACTAGCATCCTCTGGATAGACAAAATGCCTTGGACTGTAACACATGCAAGTCCTTGGTTTCATTTCCATCAGATGGAAATCCTATTGCCATCCATGTTTCAGATCTCATGATTGAAATGTGTATTAATTGCTAGTTAAACCCGAACCGACTTTAAGCATCGCTACGATGAAAACAACCTCACCGTAGTCAACTCTTGAACTTGTTATTTCAACAAGTCGAGCTTTATGGATAAAACATTTTTATCCGTATCAGTTTTAAGTTCCATAAATATTCGTTAGACTCTAAGTCTTCCGAAAGGTGTATCAAGGTTTTAATCTTGAATCACTTATATGGAAACTAACTCGGGTTGTATTGGCATTTAGCCAATTCCGGAGTCAGGGCCCATCAACACTTCCTTGTGTATCGTAGGTATAATGTTGTCTAACAACAATATCTCGTTTGCACACCTGAGAGGTTTGGACGAGCCTTGCCTACGTGGTTCAACTGCAAGTTCGATTGAAGTTCATACATTTTATTGTAGAGACTTCTGTATCAGTCGCAGTAGGAAACTATGGAATTACTTCCAAGGTCTCTTTCCTTTGATCTGATGACAAAGATACTGTTTATCTCGTCGATTTGCACTATTCTCCCACTCACCTTTTTGAAAGAACCATTCTCTTTAAAAGCACACTGTTTCGCGGCAAAACTATTTGCCTCGGTATAGTGAGGGAGGAATACCCAACATTTTGGTATAACCTACAAAGTAGCACTTGTCTGATTTGGAATAGGCTTGTAACCTTTTACACAAGCCCCATATTCCAAATGTTAAGAAAAGATATAACATGGTTGGGCGTACCATACCATGGCTTCATTTCAACAGACCCGATGTAGCTCTTTTCAGTGTAAAAACCACAGTCTCTAAAGCATCACTTTAAAAGGGATAATGGCAAATTTATTTATGTATTCTTTGACCTTACCATGTCATAAATGGTTAGATTACATCTCCACGGACTTTTCACTTGCAGTGGTGTTCCGGGAGGTGCAAGTTATGAAACCCCTTTCACAACTCATCAGACATTCGCTAAACATGTAACTCAAATATTCCTTTGTGCAATCAAATTGCAGAAACATAATTTTCTTGTTACAATAACTTCTACTTCATTTTTGAAAACCTTTTGAATGATTTCAAAAGATCCAGACTTACGTCTCATCAAGTAAATATTCATATATCTACTTGAGTCATTTCTGAAGATAAATAAAACCACCACTAACAACATTTATCGGACTACACACATCAAATGTATGATCACTAATAAGTTTGTTGTTCGTTCCTTATGGCCTGTGAACGGTATTTTAGTCACTTCACTTTTCGAAGGAAAGTTGCAAGTGTCAGATGATTCAAAATCAAAAAGACTTCAAAATCCATCATAATGGAATTTTCCATGAGGGTTTCTCCAATGTGACCAAATGTAGTGCCACACTTGTGTGGTATTCTTTTAGTCTTGTGACATTTAGCGTCAGTGTTATGGATGTATCATATTACCATCAATATTCATAACATACATCCCATCTTGGATGGAAGCATGGCCCTTCATGTTATTCATAATACTTAACAACAATTGTTGTTTTTGTGAACAACTCTTTTGCAACAAACATTGTGCAATGGGCAAGAGTGTATGAAACTCTAAAATGAATAATGAAAGTAAACCCAGAGGTATTGTATTATTATCAATACTCATAACATACATCTCATTCATAATGAAAGTACGGCCCTTGTGTTATTCATAACATCGAACATAAAAGGTTCTCTTATGAACAACATTCTTGCAAGATACCTTATGCAATGGGCTAGAGTTTGTACAACTCTAAATGAATTATGAAAATAAATACAAACGTCAATACACCGATGGAAGGTATAGTAATATTTACTATGTTCCCTGTGTATACCTTAACCTCATTTCTGGCTAGTCTTTTAGGCCATAGTAGCTCTTACATTGATTCGCAACAGAATGCAATCGAGCGGGTATCTTTGTGATTAACTCACAATAACCAAGAATTAGTGATTAACATGTTTAACCATAATTCCCAAGAACTATATCTTTGACCAGCTTACTATACATCAAAAACTTGTATGACATTCATACATGAGGTGGATATTCTAGTCATCTTTCTTTCTGCCTTTATACTTCTAAAAGTTTAACTTTTAGTACTTCTCCTACTCACAAAAGAAGCACCCAACTTAAGAGTGGAGTTAGACCCGGACTTCCTAGGCGTGTAATTCATACTAACACCCTTTGGCCACTTCCTTTCTCTTTAAGTTGTTGTTTTATTCACCTTTCATCATATGACAGGTGTTCTTCTGGATCCCTTTCCCAACAGTAAAATGCATAGTAAACACTTTTACTAATACTTGCAAACAAACATTACTTTGGATATTTCCTATCTTTCAGCCTTTGTTTGTATCTGAAAATTAATTTTCACTTCCATGAATATCATATAACTATCCCAACTTTCGAAGTTTGGGTTTCATGGAAGCAAACATATTCTAGAATTCTAGCTTTTGGATCGAAGGACGAGAGTCGCATGATCCATAGCATTAGTGGGAGGATACGGAAAGCATGCGATAGGACAAAGTCCTTCTCGGCACTTTTGAGGACAATCCTCACATTACGTTACCAATCGTAAAGTTTTAACCAGATATTTAACAGCTATTCAATTTTAACAAGGAAGGTGGAAACACGAGCCATTATTCTACAACTATTTTGCAAGAAACACTTAGACAATGTTCATAATTAATTGCACTGAAAATTAAACATGTTAATTCAACAGTGCGCTCCCACTCAAATCAATATCTCTCAAAATTGATTGTGAGTGATACAAGGCCCACATTTCAATTGTTCGCCATTGGTGTAACACCACTGATGACAAAAAATCTCAACCGGTAGGCCAACTTGCCAATCACATCTCTATGTGACTCTTGTTCATCTTTCGATGCGTGTGTTCCGAGCTCATGACGGTCATGCCTGAACGTCAAGACAACCAAGTGATCTTGCTGCGAGGTCTCAACTCACCCACCTCACACTTCTCTAATCGTTTGTACCCATGTGACACGGCACACCCCGAAAATATAGGTGCCATGATGGTGCTACACTTGGGAGAACACTAACTACTTTGATATTTTTGTGAGAGATCACCCTAATAAAAAGCGACTACAGCGCAATCAATAAGGGTGCATCGAAGGGATAAACATCTCAGGCAATTCATAATAGCATGATATGGTATAGCCCTTTCTGACGGAGAAGTCTTTCATTTCTTCGTCTTCAGCATTCGTGTCGGTGTTCACCTTCGTGAAGATTGCCACCACCTTGTCGGTGCACCAGATAATATCGCTATCTCCATAGCAGATAAAATAAATGCATTACTTAAGGTTGACATGCAGGTCATTAAAGTGCAATCATATGGCTCCAGCCATCATGCCGAATCATGACACGCAGGTCATGTTAATTACATTATATAGTCATCTCATACATAATAAAATTATTATGAGCACTCCTATACCACATCACATGCAAACCATCCTGCAAAATCAAGTTAGACGCCTCTAATCGGTTCATACAAAAAAGGTTTTACGTGGCTTCTAAGGTTTCGAAACAAACCGAAGCTACCTACGTCCATCATCAAGTATGATAATTCAAGTCGCTAGATTAACATCTCAGGATGTATGAAGCACAATATAATAAAATCTCGAACCCCAAACTAAACTTTGTCATACGCATGACCCCCATGCAGATCATATCTGCAATGACCTTTCATCTGCAAATTTCATCTTTCTTTTGACTACGGCTGAACCCAAAGAACTGATAGCACTTCCATGATCAATCAGGATCACGTATTGCCAGAACTTTGTCAAATTCCACCATGCTGTCTCGAGATTGAGCAAACGCAAATTCTAGGGAAGCAACAAGAACGTTGGGTAACAGATTTCATCTGTCACCCGCATAAATAATTTTCAGCAATAGATCTCATCTATTCCAAAATTATATTATGCAATACCCATACATCTCCATGTATTCTAGATCGTAACCTGCATCTACGCATAGCACGGCTCAAGATGCCACTGTAGGGTAACGCAGCAGAAAACAAAAAATTTCCAACCTACGCACCAGCCCAGGACCACTATGGAGACTGCATACATGGTTTGATCTTTTTTGTTACCGACTCGTAGCGCAGCGGGAAGTAGAGTCGATGACGAACGGCGGTGCAGATCCCCGCAGCTAGGATTTACAACCTCCCAACCATGAGGATGTATACCCTCATCTGCTCCTCGGACAGCCCTCCAGGAGGCGGTCAAACATCCCCCCCCCCCCCGAATGGTGTCGCGGACAGCCCTTCGGGAGGACCTTCGAAACTCGAACGGTCACTCAGACAGCCCTTCGAGAGGACCTTTGAAACTCGGACGGGCACATGGACAGCCCTTTGGGAGGCACTCACGAACTAAGACCGAAACTACGATCTCTCTACAGAGTTGCACACATACGGTGTCATCTATCTGGCAGGGCTTCGCCGTCCAGAACTAGTTCCTGCCGGAACCCAGACAGCCTTTCGGCTCCACGAAACTATTTCGCTGGGAGGGAGAGAAGAAGCCAGATCATTGCATGGCACTTGTATGAGAGCAAAGGGATGAGGTTTGGGAAGCCCCCTCACCTCCTATTTATAGGGAAACCAAGGGGTAGGATGGGTATTCTGAAATACCAAAAGTGCCCCCACTTTATGTCACACACAAAGGGTATAAAAGGCATAAAGGGATGACAAGTGGAGCCCCATGGAGGAGCTGCACCCTCCAATGTCCCACCTTCATGGGCCCCCCCAAAGGGGGTTCCTTGATCCCCAAGTCCTTCTAGAAGCCTTTTGGGAAAAGCCCCAAAAGGTGGCTTTCCATAAATATCCCAAAAAGTACTTTCACTATTCACGACGACATTTTTCAGCGTCCGTCTGAACTGAAAATATTTATGTGGGCTTAGAACATTTCCAGTACCCACCAAAATGATTTTCAACGCGTTCCGAAACAATTCTGGTTTAGTGATTTTCATCTGCGAAAAGCATCTGAAGTGGTTCCGGCAGCTCCGGAGCATATCCGGTTATTATCCCGGAAAATTCCAGAAAGCTTCTAGAATGATTCTGGCACCCTCCAAGAATTATCAGGCATGTGCCGAAACCAATTTGACTTAATGGTATCCCCTGAAACAACTTTTCAGTTTCATCGAAACTCATCCGATGACGTCTCTCTGCGGAACCTTTTCCGCTGTCCGAAACTTTTTCCGGTGATTTTCTCTCGGACTCTCTGTCTAGTATTCAGCAGATAGATGACCCTTAAGCGTGTGACCCTATAGGTTCGGTGAAGTATAGACATGACCCGGAACCCCTTCCGATCAATGATCAACATTGGAGACGTGGACACCCATATTGACCCCTATACCCACACAAATGAATATTCGAGTGAACCTCCAGTTGCCGTGTGCTATTCCTGTTGCTTCGCGATATGTTACAAAGACCAGAGGTGAGATTTACTTGCATCCCCATGGATCAACAACTTGTCCACTATGCTAGTTGCCTCGTTACTGGTTTTGTTCTCTTTTCTCGTTTCCATGTTCTGGCATCCCTGTGATCAAATCACACTGTGTCTGGCCAGACGATGATGGATACCGTAACACCGAGAGGGCCCGAGAATATATCTCCATCATCGGAGGAGCAAATCCCAATCTTGAGCTATCAAGTTACTTGTCACACTTTTCCATGAACCCGTAAGCCGCCGTGATAGCCACCCATTTACGGATGACGTTTAACAAAACCCAAAGTTCATGAAGCAAGCATGAAGAAACTCGATACTCTCATGGTCTAAGGAATCATGCAAACGTTAACCATCTCTGTGTTATTTACCATTGACTTGTGACGAATGAATCTCATAGCATAACATCAAACCGGGTCGATTCAACACAAATGTTCTCTTAAAATTGTGCCCTCAAAGTTGCTGGCATAGACATTCCCATGATCCGGAAAACGGAACCATCATGCAACACTTGAGCTAGTCTTAGAGGCCAAACTAGGAATACTTCTTACCGTTCATTATTCCACACGTGCATACGAGTCTTCCTCCGAGCCTCGTGGATATTGCATACTCGAGAATCATTCCAGTTATAGCATGGAACATAAACATAATTATGAACTTGGAGATAAATAATAGCATTTTTTATTGCCTCTAGGGCATATCTCCTACAATACCAACCTATTATGGCATTTCCATAGCCATTCCGAGATATACTGCCATGCAACTTTCCACCGTTCCGTTTATCATCATCATGACATACTTTACTTTTGTCATATTGCCATTGCATGATCATGTAGTTGACATCGTATTTGTGGCAAAGCCACCATGGATTATTTTTCATACATGTCACTCTTGATTCATTGCACCATCCCGGTACACCGCCGGAGGCATTCATATAGAGTCATATCTTGTTCTAGTTTCGAGTTGTAATTCATTTGTTGTAATCAATAGAAGTGTGATCATCATCATTATTAGAGCATTGCCCAAAAAAAGAAAAAAAGAAGAAAGGCCAAAAGAAAAAAAAAGTCCCAAAAAGAAGAAGAAAAACAGAGAATAAATAAAAAGGGCAATGGTACTATCTCTTTTTCCACACCTGTGCTTCAAAGTAGCACCTTATTCTTCATGTAGTGAGTCTCATATATTGTGCTTCA
Source organism: Triticum dicoccoides (assembly GCF_002162155.2). Lineage (NCBI taxonomy): Eukaryota > Viridiplantae > Streptophyta > Magnoliopsida > Poales > Poaceae > Triticum > Triticum dicoccoides. The sequence continues at coordinate 678,014,977 of NC_041381.1, read as the reverse complement.
AAGTAGCACCATGTTTTTCATCTAGTGAGTCTCATAAGTTGTCTTTTTCATACTAGTGGGAATTTTTCATTTTAGAACTTGGCTTGTATATTCCTACGATGGGCTTCCTCAAATGCCCTAGTTCTCCATGAGCAAGCAAGTTGGATGCACACCCACTAGTTTTCTTTTGTTGAGCATTCATTTATAGCTCTAGTGCATCCGTTGCATGGAAATCCCTCCTCCTACGATAGCCGTCGACTCTATATCGGCCGGTCTTCACGTTGCCTACTCACTCCGCTGGATGCCGCTGCAAGTGATCTGGTCGGTCGTGGCTCCAGCGGTGGGTGAAGCATGCCGTGGCTCGCCAGACGGCCACTCCCAAGTCGCGGCGATCGAGCCCGATGAATTTCACTATGGTCCAGTCGACCTGTCGACTGGTTCTGCAGATACGTTTTTCGAGAGCAGGAGCTGTGACCCCGTAGCAGAAGCTCTCGTGGTCGACTCCCGTCGTAGCCCACCCGGGTTTCGCCGTAACAGCGACAACGCTGACGGCGATGGCCCGTCATTCGGCCACAAGGAGTACGAGCCCCAACCTCTCAATTCGCAGCAGAGGGAAGAGCTGCACCGCCTCAACATGGAGGCCCTCCAGACCCCCATCATAGGGGAAACCGCTGAGGCTCGGGCCTTGGAGGTTGCGCGCCTGGCCACGCTGGCTGAGCGCACACGTTTGGAGAATCTCTAAGATTCTCTCGATGAACGCGCCCGTCGACTGATCCCCGAATCCAGTCGACGTCAACGACAGTTGTTTCCGCCTGAACCTCAGGTATATCGCACTCCGATCCAGAATCTTAAAGCTGCTGCGCGTATAGCAGAGTCTATTCAGCCGTCCCGTTCAAAAGCTGGAAGGGCTTGGAACAGATCCGAGCGCTGCTCCGAGCAGCAGGAGAGCTGAACTCTGCTGTTTCCCAGTCACGGAACAGGATCCGCAGCAGGTCAGTAAGGCAGATACAGTTCGGTTGGCACATAGTCCTAGGTCGCCTTTGCAGCGTGAAGATCGTGATCACCATCGAGATCGGCACCTGGGAAGAGCTCATGGAGAGTTTTATCGTGAGTACGCCCGTGACAACCATCTTCGAGTGCCTTCACCCCTTCCAATGGACGGGTCGTACGCGCCCCGGCGGTATGACGACATGCACCCGTATGGTAATGTCCACAGAGTTCCAGTCGACCCAGGAGAGCCTGGGTTCAATGCAAGGTCAGTCCTTGTACAAGGTTTAGTCGACTGGAACAGAGCATACAAAGAAGGGTTGGATAGAGATAGGCCCGGTGGAAGCAGGGTCCATGTTTCCGGTCCTGAGTGTTTCGGAAGAGCCATCTGAGCCGCTGAGATCCCTCACAACTTCAGATTGGCGACTGGCGTCAGTAAGTTCACAGGAGAGTCAAAGCCCGGCACTTGGTTGGAAGACTACCGAGTGGCTGTGCATATTGGTGGCGGCAACGACGAGGTGGCCATGAAGCACCTCCCTTTGATGCTTGAAGGTTCTGCCCGAGCTTGGCTGAATCAGTTGGCCCCTGGAAGCATTTTTAATTGGGATGAGTTGGCCCGATTGTTTACCAAAACATTTGAGGGCACCTACAAGAGACCTGCTGGTTTGACATAATTGCAGAATTGCATGCAGAAACAGAATGAGACCTTGAGAGACTATATCCAGAGATGGACCACTCTTCACCACACAGTGGAGAATGTGTCGGATCACTAAGCAGTTTGTGCCTTTAAAGAAGGCATTCACTACAGAGAGCTCAATCTGAAGTCCGGTCGGAATGGAGACATGACTCTGACTCGGATGATGGAGATTGCCACTCGGTACGCTAATGGCGAAGAAGAGGACCAGCTCCGGAGCGACAAGAACAGGACAGTCGCCCAAGACACCGGAGGAGGGAACTCCAGCCGGAAGCAGAAATGAAAAGCTGAGGCCGCAGGACCTGCTGAGGCTGCAGTTTTGAATCAAGGGAAGTTCAAGGGGAAGCCCAAAGGGCCTTAGACACCTAAAAAAGTGAAAGACCAAGCGGGAAATAATGTGCTTGATTTGCCATGTCATATACACACCAAAAAAGATAAAGAGGGGAATCTGATTCTTCCCAAGCATACCACTCGACAGTGTCGACTCTTGATTCAGAGCTTCCGAGAGAGCTTCCAAAAAGGACAAAGAGTCTGATAAGGAGGAAGACAAAGAGGAAGATGGTGGTTACCCCAATGTTAATGCCACCTTGGTGATTTTTGCTGACCTCGAGAGCAAAAGTCGACTGAAAGTTATTAACAGAGAGGTGAACATGGTTGCTCCAGCAACGCCAAGATATTTGAAGTGGTCAAAAACCCCTATTACATTCGACCAGTCCGACCACCCGCCACACGTTGCTACCCCTAGGCGGCAAGCATTGGTGGTCGACCCAGTCGTTGGGGGCACCCGACTGACCAAGGTTTTGATGGATGGTGGTAGTGACTGAATATATTATACGTTGAGGCCCTCCGGGGGATGGGCATTCCGATGTCCAAGCTTAGTGAGAGCAACATGAGATTCCATGGTATCATCCCGGGAAAGAAAGCCGATTCACTCCGTCAAATCACTCTTGATGTGGTTTTCGGTGATTCCATGAATTACCGCAAGGAAAAGTTGACGTTTGAGGGAGTGGATTTTGACAGTGCCTATCATGCCATTCTAGGCAGACCTGCTTATGCTAGTTTCATGGATCGACCGTGCTATGTGTACCTCAAGTTGAAGATGCCTGGCCCCAGAGGCGTGATCATGGTCACTGGAAATTGGCAGAGAGCAGAAGATTGTCTCCAGAACGGTTTGAAGATCACCGATGAGCAGATGGCAGCAGTAGAGTTTCAAGAAAACCGGAAGAATGCAGATCCGAGTGATTTGCTGCATGCCAAGAGGCCTGCCTCGGAGTCCGCATTTCAGTCCGCCGGCGAGACAAAGCCGGTTCACATTCACCCGACCGACCCCAACGCTGCTCCGGCCCACATCTCAACAACACTCGACAGCAAATAGGAAGAAGCGCTCATCCAGTTCCTTCGTGAGAACTGGGACATATTTGCATGGAAGCCATCTGACATGCCAGGTGTACCCAGGGGACTGGCTAAGCATCATTTGCGAGTCGACTCAAAAGCAAAACCCATTAAAGAGCATCTCCGTCTGTCTGCCGCGGAGAAGAGAAAGGTGATTGGCAAGGAGGTGGCTCGGCTTCTGGCTGCCGAGTTCATCCGCGAGATATACCACTCTGAGTGGCTCGACAATGTCGTTATGGTCCCAAAGAAAGATAAATCACTTCAAATGTGTATTGATTTCAAGCACATAAATCGGGCCAGCCCGAAAGATCATTTTCCTCTACCCCGCATCGACCAGATAGTCGACTCAACTGCGAGATGTGAGCGATTGTCCTTTTTGGACGCTTATTATGGGTACCATCAGATCCGACTGTATGGACCCGACTAGATAAAGACAGCTTTCATCACTCCATTCGGGTGTTTTTGCTATGTTACTATGCCCTTTGCCCTCAAGAATGCTGGTGCCACATTCATGCGCATGATTCAGAAGTGCCTTCTCAGTCAAATCAATCAGAATGTGGAAGCATACATGGATGACATAGTGGTCAAGTCACGCAAAGGTCCCGACCTACTGACTAACCTTGCTGAAACCTTTGCCAACTTAAGAAGATATGATATCAAGCTCAATCCATCAAAGTGCACATTTGGAGTCCCAGGCGGAAAGTTACTCGGTTTTCTCGTTTCCGAACGGGGGATCGACGCAAACCCAGAGAAGATTGGCACAATCCTTCGAATGAAACGCCCTATGCGTGTGCACGATGTTTAGAAGCTTACTGGTCGTTTGGCTGCATTGAGTCGATTCATCTCACGCCTCGATGAAAATACATTGCCCCTTTACTGACTGATGAAGAAGTCTGACAAGTTCGAGTGGAATGACGAAGCTGAAGCAACATTTGAAGAGCTCAAAGCCCTGCTTTCCACCCAGCCGATGCTTACCGCTCCAGTCAGCAAGGAGGCTTTACTGCTTTACATCACAACCACTAGACAAGTCGTCAGCACAGTTGATGCGAGCATCCTTCGGCCATCCCCATGGATCTACATCGTCTCACCAAGCACCAAGAGGACCCATGACAAGAGCGAGACATGGCTACTACCTAAGCCCGAAATGTTGTGCATGATTAGGTACCAAGAGGACCCTTCCGAGGATGCACATGAAGATGATCAAGCCACCAAGTCCACAGAAGAAGAGAACCAATGAAAGGAGGTGAGAACAGCTTCCAGGCACCGGACATCCGGCCATGGCCTCGGACATCCGGCCCCTGGAGATCTACACCACAGCCAGGAGTCTGCAGCAGAAGCTAGAGGGCTCGGACATCCGACGTCCAGCCCGGACATCCGACGTCCAGCCCGGACATCCGGCCCTCCGCCCCAGAAATCTGGCCAATAGCCCGGACATCCGGACACGCCATCCAGCGAGCACAGAAGGCTGCCCCGACAGCCCGGACATCCAGCCGTCAACCTGGACATCCGACGCCTCCCGAAGCCCCAGACATCCGGCCCCTCCGCCCGGACATCCGGCCCCGTCCATCCAGAGAGCAGCAAGGCCAACTCCAACAGCCCGGACATCCAGCCCGACAGCCCGGACATCCGGCCCCTCGCGAGCGCCCGGACATCCGAACCGACGCCCGGACATCCAACCCTCTCCTACCTGAGTGCAGTGCCTCTGGGCCGTGGTCCGTGTACTCCTTCGCCCTGTAGACTATATATACTCCCCCTCCACCTACGTTCTAGGGTTAGTATTGGTTTAGTTCATTTAAGATAGAGCATTGTGATACGTCTCCAACATATCTATAATTTTTGATTGTTCCATGCTATTATATTACCCCTTTTGGATATTTATGGGCTTTATTATACACTTTTATATTACTTTTGGGACTAACCTATTAACCAGAGGCCCAGCCCATATTGCTGTTTTATTGCCTGTTTTAGTATTTCGAGGAAAAGGAATATCAAACGGAGTCCAAACGGAATGAAACCTTTGGCAGCGTTATTTTTGGGAAGAATATGATCCTGGAGACTTGGAGTTCATGTCAGAAGATCCCCAAGGACTCCACGAGATAGGAGGGCGCCCCCCCCTATAGGGCGCGCCCCCCTGTCTCGTGGGCCCCTCGAGCACCTCCCGACCGACTTCTTTCGCCTATATAAGCCTACGTAGTTCCGCCGCCGCAAGCCTCTGTAACCACCAAAAACCTCTCAGGAGCCCGTTCCGGTACCCTGCCGGAGGGGGAACCCATCACCGGTGGCCATCTTCATCATCCCGGCGCTCTCCATGACGAGGAGGGAGTAGTTCACCCTCGGGGCTGAGGGTATGTACCAGTAGCTATGTGTTTGATCTCTCTCTCTCTCGTGTTCCCTCTATGGCACAATCTTGATGTATCGCGAGCTTTGCTATTATAGTTGGATCTTATGATGTCTCTCCCCCTCTACTCTCTTATGATGAATTGAGTTTCCCTCTTGAAGTTATCTTATCGGATTGAGTCTTTATGATGAGAACACTTGATGTATGTCTTGCCATGTTTATTTGTGGTGACAATGGGATATCACGTGCCACTTGATGTATGTTTTGGTGACCAACTTGCGGGTTCCGCCCATGAACCTATGCATAGGGGTTGGCACACGTTTTCTTGACTCTCCGGTAGAAACTTTGGGGCACTCTTTGAAGTACTTTGTGTTGGTTGGATGAATCTGAGATTGTGTGATGCATATCGTATAATCATGCCCACGGATACTTGAGGTGACAATGGAGTATCTAGGTGACCTTAGGTTTTTGGTTGATTTGTGTCTTAAGGTGTTCTTCTAGTACGAACTCTTTAATAGATCGATCCGAAAGAATAACTTTGAGGTGGTTTCGTACCCTACCATAATCTCTTCGTTTGTTCTCCGCTATTAGTGGCTTTGGAGTGATTCTTTGTTGCATGTTGAGGGATTGTTATATGATCTATCTATGTTATTATTGTTGAGAGAACTTGCACTAGTGAAAGTATGAACCCTATGCCTTGTTTCCTATCATTGCAATACCGTTTACGCTCACTTTTATCATTAGTTACCTTGCTGTTTTTATTATTTCAGATTACAAAAACCTTTGTCTACCACCCATATTGCACTTGTATCACCATCTCTTTGCCGAACTAGTGCACCTATACAAGTTACCATTGTATTGGGTGTGTTGGGGACATAAGAGACTCTTTGTTATTTGGTTGCAGGGTTGTTTGAGAGAGACCATCTTCATCCTACGCCTCCCATGGATTGATAAACCTTAGGTCATCCACTTGAGGGAAATTTGCTACTGTCCTACAAACCTGTGCACTTGCAGGCCCAACAACGTCTACAATAAGAAGGTTGTGTAGTAGACATCACATTGCTCATCTGTACCGGGTCTACTCCTCGTGAGGGACCGCACCTCTTCGGAGAAGATCCACCCGGATTCAAGGCCTCCATCCGGAGAAGACAACCAAGAGCTCCCCACGGAGAAAAACGGTTACTCTTGTATCGTCCTTTGTTGACTTTGGATCTCACGTTACTTTGTGCCTCAATGATCTAGCACTTGTGTGATCATATTCGTGTCGGTTGAGTGTTTCTCTTGTTTTCCCCTGTGATTTCCCTCGTATTCTTCCGCGCGTTCTTCGTGTTCCTCGTAGGGATCCTCTCCAAACGTGAAAGATCGGCCCCATAGGGTTCCGCCCTACATCACCTTGGTATCATGAGCTACGTTGATCACGTTTTTGGAGCCCCTTCCCCGTGTGTTCTAGCTTGATTTTTTTGTGATTTGTTGGTGTGATGAAGTTTTGTTGGATTTGATCCACGGATCTACTTTGCATCGAGTGGATCTAGCTTTCCCCCATCTCTCCTGCAATTTCCATCCATAATTTCGTCCGAATTTGTTCCGGAGTTGCCCTTTTCCCCATGGAGTTCATCCCGTTCGGCCGTGATACAGGTGCTCGGACATCCGCCCGAGTCCCCGAACATCCGGTGTCCCGGACATCCGGCCCCTGGTGGCAGCAACTCCATTCCCCGCGCCATTTTCTGCCTAGTTTCGCTAAATTTTGCCCTGGTGCCCACGCATACTTCCGCATACCACCATCGCTTTCCGCAAGCACCACCACCGCTCACCGCTACCTCCTATGACGATTTTGACACGTTTTGGTCTCTGAGATTTTGGGTTGTGGTTCCCGTGTCCTATTGTGTTTCGGCTATATAGGTACGGTTCGACGTCAACATCACCACCGCTCATCTCCATCGACTACTCATCATCGCCAGGGATGGTAACCTCGACGACATCTTTGTCATACCTTGCAATTGCATCGATAACCACATGGCCTTACTTTTGCGTAGCTTACCCATCGAGACTGGCCATTGAGTATTGCCGGCAACGTGACTTATGCACATTAGTGATCATACTCCATAGCATACATACCATACCATAGTGGTGCATATCTTGGCATCATCTTTTGTGTCACAAGTTGTCATCGCATACACAATTGCTATCTTGATTCGTGAAGTTTTGCATGAGAAAAGAACTCAAAAGTGAAAGAGCCAACCAAGCTTTTAAGCAAAGAGGAAAGATAAGCAAAGAGCTTATAAGCAAGAACCATAGCATCATACTACATTAATATTGTCATATCCGATCATCTTGGATCACATCACCGAAATACCATACATATAGCATACTTGGGATAAAGGTCGTTGCGTTTTTGCCTACTAGGTTGTGCACAAGTTATGTATCCGCCTATTGTGCAATCGTGCTAGTGTCTCTCGTGTATTGTGCAACAAGAGCATTTTTGTGGATTCCACATTTTGGCTCACTTTTGGTTTGCACAGTCCCACTTATCTATTTGCGTGTGTGTTTCCGTGTACATCTACTTGCTTGGTCTACTTGTTGCATTTGCAAATTTGTGGATCTTTTCCAACATTATTGAAGCTCACTTACAATTGCATCAAATTTTGTGCCACCATCCTAACCAAGCTCCACCATAAGCTTTTACTTGTGTAGGTGTGAGAACCGACAAGAATTGGTACAAATAGTGCTATTTCATTGTCCGCATTTGAGTGAACTTGATTCATCGTCAACATCGGTCAAGGTACATTTGGTATAAGTTCTCCTTCTCCCACTCACATTTTTGCTTGGAATGATGGATAGGCCAAGAACTTCTACCAACCCACTCTTCATCGAGCAAGACGACAACATGTCATCATTCGTCACCAAGAGCCACCTCTTTGGTGCACAACGAGCGTTGCATCAAGAGAAACAAGCGATGACCGACCGCATCGACAACCTCACCACCGACTTGCGACTCTCCGAGCAACATACAAAGGACTACTTCGACAAACAAGCTCGATGCGCACAAGCAAGAGAACAACGCAAGAATGGATGAGATCCGCGCCTTGTTGGTGAACCGTCCTCCTTCAACTTCTTCATACTCAAGACGGAACCGCTCAAGTCGACACTTCGACGACACCTTATCCGGGTCAAGTACACCGACATTGAACACTCTTCGACGAGCCGCGCGTCAAGACCTTCATGGATCTCACAATCCTCTACACGACAAGCATTCACAAGAGCAAGTCGATGAGAAAGTACTTCGTCCTCAACCACACCAAGTTGCTTTTGCACAAGCTCAAGAACGACAACGTCAATGTCGCCAAGAGGAAGAACGAGCGCGTCTACATCAAGAGGAACAAGATGCCGAGGCTCAATGCCTTCAACAACAACAACGTGAAGCACAAGCTCTTGAGGCGCAATGTGCCCTTCAAGAATAAGTCGGACCATCGCTAACTACAATCGAGATCGACGCAATCAAGAGGAAGCACTTCGAGAAGAAATCCAAGAGCGGAACTACCAACCGCGAGTGCAACGTCAAGTTCCTCAAGCTCCTCTAGAAGATCAACAAGTTCCTCCTCAACCTCAAGTTCAACAAGAGCAAGTTGATCATGGACTTCCTCCACGCCAAGAGCAACATGAGGTTGATTATCCTCCACATCAAGGGCGTCATCATCACCATCGCCAACAACACAATGAAGAGCAACGCTATGGCAAGCTAAAATTCACAATGCCCAAGTTCAATGGAAGCAATGATCCTGAAGAGTACTGATAACCCACAAGTATAGGGGATCGCAACAATTTTCGAGGGTAGAGTATTCAACCCAAATTTATTGATTCGACACAAGGGGAGCCAAAGAATATTCTCAAGTATTAGCAGCTGAGTTGTCAATTCAACCACACCTGGAAACTTAGTATCTGCAGCAAAGTGTTTAGTAGCAAACTAATATGATAGTGGTGGTAATGGTAACAAAAGTAAAGACAACAAAAGTAATGTTTTTGGTATTTTGTAGTGATTGTAACAGTAGCAACGGAAAAGTAAATAAGCGAAAACCAGTATATGGAAAACTCGTAGGCACCTGATTAGTGATGGATAATTATGCCGGATGTGGTTCGTCATGTAACAGTCATAACATAGGGTGACACAGAACTAGCTCCAGTTCATCAATGTAATGTAGGCATGTATTCCGAGTATAGTCATACGTGCTTATGGAAAAGAACTTGCATGACATCTTTTGTCCTACCCTCCCATGGCAGCGGGGTCCTATTGGAAACTAAGGGATATTAAGGCCTCCTTTTAATAGAGAACCGGAACAAAGCATTAACACATGGTGAATACATGAACTCCTCAAACTATGGTCATCACCGGGAGTGGTCCCGATTATTGTCACTTCGGGGTTGCCGGATCATAACACATAGTAGGTGACTATAGACTTGCAAGATAGGATCAAGAACTCACATATATTCATGAAAACATAATAGGTTCAGATCTGAAATCATGGCACTCGGGCCCTAGTGACAAGCATTAAGCATGGCAAAGTCATAGCAACATCAATCTCAGAACATAGTGGATACTAGGGATCAAACCCTAACAAAGCTAACTCGATTACATGATAAATCTCATCCAACCCATCACCGTCCAGCAAGCCTGTGATGGAATTACTCACGCACGGCGGTGAGCATCATGAAATTGGTGATGGAGGATGGTTGATGATGATGACGGTGACGAATCCCCCTCTCCGGAGCCCTGAACGGACTCCAGATCAGTCCTCCCGAGAGAGATTAGGGCTTGGCGGCGGCTCCGTATCGTAAAACGCGATGATTTCTTCTCTCTTCTTTTTTTCTCCCTGAAGGCCAATATATGGAGTTGGAGTTGGCATCGGAGGTCCACCAGGGGGCCCATGAGGTAGGGGGGCGCGCCCACGAGGGGGGACGCGCCCCCACCCTCGTGGACAGGGTGTGGGCCCCCTGGTCTTCATCTTTGGCGAGGATTTTTTATTATTTATTCTAAGATATTCATTTGGGTTTCAGGTCATTCTGAGAACTTTTATTTTCTGCACAAAAAACAACATCATGGCAATTCTGCTGAAAATAGCATCAGTCCGGGTTAGTTCCATTCAAATCATACAAGTTAGAGTCCAAAACAAGGGCAAAAGTGTTTGGAAAAGTAGATACGATGGAGACGTATCAACTCCCCGAGCTTAAACCCTTGCTTGTCCTCAAGCAATTTAGTTGACAAACTGAAAGAGAAAAAGAAAAACTTTTACAAACTCTGTTTGCTCTTGTTGTTGTAACATGAAAAGCCATCATTCAAGTTTCAGAAAATATTATGAACTAACCATACTAACAATAACACAAAGGTCTCACAATTACTCATATCAATAGCATAATCAGCTAGAGAGCTATAATAACAAAACTCGGATGACAACACTTTCTCAAAATAATCATAACATGATATAACAAAATGGTATCTCGCTAGCCCTTTCTGAGACCGCAAAACATAAATGCAGAGCACCTTTAAAGATCAAGGACTGACTAAACATTGTAATTCATGGTAAAAGAGATCCAGTCAAGTCATACCCAATATAAACCAATAATAATGAATGCAAACGACAGTGTGCTCTGCAGCGGGTGCTTTTTAATAAGAAGGATGATGACTCAACATAAAAGTAAATAGATAGGCCCTTCGCAGAGGGAAGCAAGGATTTGTAGAGGTGCCAGAGCTCGGTTTTGAAATAGAGATAAATTATATTTTGAGCGACATACTTTCATTGTCAACATAACAACTGAGAGATGACGATATCTTCCATGCTAAACAAATTATAGGCGGTTCCCAAACAGAATGGTAAAGTTTATACTCCCCCTCCTCCACAAGCATCAATCCATGGCTTGCTCGAAACAACGAGTGCCTCCAACGTTCAACAGGTCCCAGGGGGAGTTTTGTTTTCAATTATTTTGATTTAGTTTGCATAAAGCATGGGACTGGGCATCCCAGTGACCAGCCATTTTCTCGTGAATGAGGAGCGGAGTCCACTCCTCTTGAGAATAACCCGCCTAACATGGAAGATAAGGGCAACCCTAGTTGACATATGAGCTATTCGAGCATGCAAAACAGAATAATTGTTTGAAGGTTTAGAGTTTGGCACATACAAATTTACTTGGAACGGCAGGTAAATACCGCATATAGGAAGGTATAGTGGACTCATATGGAATAACTTTGGGGTTTAAGGGATTGGATGCACAAGCAGTATTCCCGCTTAGTACAAGTGACGGCTAGCAAAAGACTGGGAAGCGACCAATTGAGAGAGCGACAACAGTCATAAACATGCGTTAAAACTAATTTACACCGAATGCAAGCATGAGTAGGATATAATCTACCATGAACATAAATATCATGAAGGCTGTGTTGATTTGATTCAACTACATGCGTGAACATGTGCCAAGTCTAGTAACTCAATTCATTTAAAGGAGGATACCATCCCATCATACCACATCATAATCATTCTAATAACATGTTAGCACACAAGGTAGACCATTATAACTCATAGCTAATCAAGCATGGCACAAGAAACTATAATCTCTAAACGTCATTGCAAATATGCTTACTTCATAATAGCCGACTCAAGAACGATGAATCATCATATTTACAAAAACAAGAGGGGTCGAGTTCATACCAGCTTTTCTCATCCCAATAAGTCCATCATATATCATCATTATTGCCTTTCACTTGCACGACCGAACGATGTGAATAATAATAGGAGTGCACGTGCATTGGACTAAGCTAGAATCTGCGAGCATTCAATAAACAGGAGAAGACAAGGCAATATGGGCTCTTGGTTAAATTAAAAATGATGCATGTAAGAGCCACTTCAACAATTTAATCATGGTCTTCTCCTACTGACCCCCAAAGAAAAGAAAGAAATAAAACTATTTACACGGGAAAGCTCCCAACAAGCAAAAGAAGAACGGGAAATATTTTTGGGTTTTCCTTTTTAATTACTACTGCAAAGAAATAAACTACTACTATTTTTTTGTTTTTCTTAAGGTTTATTAAACACACAAGAAGAAGGCAGGAAAAAAGAAAGTAATCTAGCATGGATATTACAGTGAAAGAGTATGAGCACCAACATCTAGCAATGAGTGTGTGTGAACATGAATGTAATGTCGGTGGGAAATACGTACTGCCCCAAGCTTAGGCTTTTGGCCTAAGTTGGTCTATTGCCAAGGATAACCTGGCGGATACCCGTAGGTGAAGCTGGGGTCATACTGCGATGCAGCGGCTATCGCCTCCTGAGCCGCAGCGTAGCGTCGAGCTGCCTCCGCTCTTCTCTCGTACTCATCTGCCTCCTCTCTGGTAATAATATATCTTCCTTTTGTCTGAGAATCAAAGAAGGCAGGAGCAGGAAGAGTAATATGGACTACATGCCGTTTGTTAAAGATTAGTCGATATTGGAGAGGTGGTTCAGTCCTCTCAACAAACTGGTGGGAAACCATAGAATCAAAATCCAAATAAGTAGAGGGTAACTCCATATCACTCTCTCGAATGTCTATCTCAAGAAAATTAGCTAAGCGGGTTGCATAAATTCCTCCAAAGAAATCTCCGTTATGTCTATTATGGTGCAACCTGCGAGCTACAATGGCTCCCATATGATAAGATTGGTCTCCTAACACAGCACTTCTGAGAATGCTGAGATCAGGTGCACACATGTGACATGCTTCATCCTTAGCATTAATGCTTCTACCTATAAAGAGAGCAAAATAATGTATAGCAGGGAAGTGAATGCTCCCTATAGTGGCTTGCGTTATATCTCTAGATTCCCCACAGTTATTTTAGCAAGGAAGTCTCTATATTCAGATTTAGGGGGATCCCTGACACTACCCCAAGATGGAAGTTTGGAAGCAAAAGTGAAATCCTCTAAGTCCATGGTATAAGATTTGTCATAAAGGTCAAACATGACTGAAGGAGAATTACGCGAAGATGAAAACTCAAACCTCCTCACAAATGAACTTGTGAGATCATGGTACTGGGGGCATTTGTCAGCTTCAAAGTCCTCAAGACCGGCATTGCGTATATATGCGTTCAATTCTTCTTTAATTCCCGCTTGATCCATAAACTTTTCCGAAGGCCATTCACAGGGCCTAACAGGAGCGTCTCTTGGTGGTTCCTCGTCAGCATCGCGCATTGCAAGCCTGGGACCTTGTTTCCTTGAAGAACCACCTTGGAACATCCTCCTAAACATAATGTTTCCTCTGAAAAATTTCTGAAATTTTTAGTAACTTCAAATAAAAGTTAACCAACTTCAATAAAATGGATAGCAACTACTCCCACAAGTGCCTAGAGCCTAAATCAAGCATTAGAACTACTTGGGACCATATGAATTTGTCATGCAAGCTCAAGAACATGGTCACCTATGCAGCATAAATTTGCAATGAATAGAGCACTAGAACAAAAACTAATTGGACCAATGGAGGAGTCACATACCAAGGAACAATCTCCTCAAGCAGTTTTGCGAGAGGTGCTTTGAGCAAGGAAATCGAGAATCATAGCAACAGGGGCTGGAACTCGTGCTTGAGTTGGTTTTTCATGTTTGTGTGAGGCAGAGGAAGAAGATGGGTGCAGTGATAAGTGGAGGAGGGCCACCATGGGCCCACGAGGCAGGGGGCGCGCCCAGGGGGGTAGGGCGCGCCCTCCACCCTCGTGGCCAGGTGGCAGCTCCCCCCGCGGTAATTTTTGCACAGTAAATCCCCAAATATTCCCAAAAAAATCATATTAAATTGGCATGGCATTCTGAGGACTTTTATTTTCCGGATATTTTTATATTTGTACGAATAAATCAGGGAACAGGCAGAAAAAAAATACTATTTACTTTATTTCTACCAAATAACAGAAAATATAAAGAGGGCACAGAAGGTTGGGCTTCTAGTTTCGTCCATCTCATGTTCATCAAAAAGAATCTACTAACAAGGTTGATCAAGTCTTGTTAACAAACTCATTGCGATTAACATGAAACCGAAGAACTTTTGAATAACACTATGTTACCTCAACGGGGATATGGACATCCCCAATAATAAGTATATCATAATTTTTCTTGACAGTAGGGAGAGGAAATTCAAAACCTCCAAATATAATCTATGGAATTTCCCAATAGAGTTGATACTATAAACTTGAGGTTGTTTCCTTGGAAAGTGTACCGTGTGCTCATTGCCATTAACATGAAAAGTGACATTGCCTTTGTTGCAATCAATAACAGCCCCTGCAGTATTAAGGAAAGGTCTTCCAAGAATAATAGACATACTATCATCCTCGGGAATATCAAGAATAACAAAGTCCGTTAAAATTGTGACGTTTGCAAACACAACAGGCACATCCTCACAAATACCGACAGGTATAGCAGTTGATTTATCAGCCATTTGCAAAGATATTTCAGTAGGTGTCAACTTATTCAAGTCAAGCCTACGATATAAAGAGAGAGGCATAACACTAACACCGGCTCCAAGATCACATAAAGCAGTTTTAACATAATTTCTCTTAATGGAGCATGGTATAGTAGGTACTCTGGGATCTCCAAGTTTCTTTGGTATTCCACCCTTAAAAGTATAATTAGCAAGCATGGTGGAAATTTCAGCTTCAGGTATCTTTCTTTTATTAGTAATAATATCCTTCATATACTTAGCATAAGGCACTAGTAGAAAAGGGGGCAATGGTCTAGGCCGGGTCAGCCCATTAGTCCCGGTTCAATCCAGAACCGGGACCAATGGGGGCATTGGACCCGGTTCGTGAGCCCCGGGGGCCGGCCGGGCCACGTGGGCCATTGGTCCCAGTTCGACTGGACCTATTGGTCCCGGATGGTGGGACGAACCGGGACCAATGCGCCTCGCTCCTGGCCCACCGCCATTGGTTCCGGTTGGTGGCTTGAACTGGGACCAAAGGCTGCCCTTTAGTCCCGGTTCATGGCACGAACCGGGACCAATTAGTTGCCTATATATACCCCTCGCCCGCGAGCAGAGCACTCCTAGTTCTCTGTTTTTCGTGGCCGGCGAGGGGAGAGCTTTGTGGTGCTCTAGCTCACCTCCTATGCACACGAGGTGTTCGATGGAATGCCCGAGCCACACTACTTAAGCTTTCTCCTCTCCAAGCTCCATTTTCCTCAATATTTGTCTAGGTTTAGCGGTCCGTCACGTCCCGTCCCCGTCTTCACCGCCGTCGATCGCCCGCACCGATCTCGTCGCCGGCACCACCGTGGTGAGCCTCTTGTTCTTATCTTCTTTCTGAAAGGAAAAAAAAATTCTTACTTGTATGTTTATAAAGATACTTGTATAATTTTCTTACTTTTATTACTGCATCTTATATAGTGCGATGGTTTTGGTATCCGCCCCCGTCAGCCCTCGTCCTATCTATGATTCGGATGTGGTATATATTATCTTTTCATAACTATTGGTTCATTTATTGTTTATGACAATTATGCCGACCAACGTGACATAGATTTTATTTATCTAGGAGGTTGTTGAACCGGAAATTCCAACCGACCCTATTGTCGAGAGGTTAAATTTAGTTGAAGAAGAAAACAATTTGTTGAAGGAAAAAATTAGAAAAATTGAGGAGGAGAAGATGATATTGGAGTTGCATGTTGCGGATGTCGTCGATGATCACAAGATCAAGATGGATGCAATGCGCTTGAAGATTACAAAGATTAGAAAATATGCCATTCATGCCAAGGCTTGGTATCATTATGCCGTTGGATCAGTTGTTACATTGGTTGCGATTATGATCGCATTTGTTTTTGCATTGAAATGTTTTACATAGTTTCAGTGTATGGTTTAATTAATTTAGATGCTCTACAGAGCTTTATGTTGTTAAATGAGAACTATGTATGTACTTTGGTTTTAATGTGATGATGAACTTCTATTAATTTGGTCACTTAATTATCTATTCATGATGTTCTGTAATGATTTTTGACACACTTAATTATATATAATGCACGCAGATGAACCGGCAATGGATGTACAGTTCAAGACACACCTCCGAGTACATTAAGGGCGTGCATGATTTTCTTGAAGTGGCTGAGGCAAACAAGCAGAATGGTTTTATGTGTTGTCCATGCCCTATATGTGGGAATACGAAGTCTTACTCTGACCAGAAAATCCTCCACACCCACCTGCTTTACAAGGGTTTCATGCCACACTATAATGCTTGGACGAGGCACGGAGAAATAGGGGTTATGATGGAAGACGGCGAAGAAGAAGAGTACGATGACAACTATGTGCCCCCTGAATACAGTGATGCTACTGAACATCAAGAGGAACCACACGATGTGCAGGATGATGCTGCAATGGGCGAAGCTGCTGAAGATCAAGAGGAACCAGACGATGTGCCCGATGATGATGATCTCCGCCGGGTCATTGTCGATGCAAGGATGCAATGCGAAAGTCAAAAGGAGAAGCTGAAGTTCGATCACATGTTAGAGGACCACAAAAAGGGGTTGTACCCCAATTGCGAAGATGGCAACACAAAGCTCGGTACCGTACTGAAATTGCTGCAGTGGAAGGCAGAGAATGCTGTGCCTGACAAAGGATTTGAGAAGCTACTGAAAATATTGAAGACGAAGCTTCCAAAGGATAACAAATTGCCCGACAGTACATACGCAGGAAAGAAGGTCGTATGCCCTCTAGGATTGGAGGTGCAGAAGATACATGCATGCCCTAATGACTGCATCCTCTTCCGCGGTGCATACAAGGATCTGAACGCATGCCCGGTATGCGGTGCATTACGGTATAAGATCAGACGAGATGACCCTGGTGATGTTGACGGCGAGCCCCCCAGGAAGAGGGTTCCCGCGAAGGTGATGTGGTATGCTCCTATAATACCACGGTTGAAATGTCTGTTCAGAAACGGAGAGCATGCCAAGTTGATGCGATGGCACAGTGAGGACCGTAAGAAAGACGGGAAGTTGAGAGCACCCGCTGACGGGTCACAGTGGAGAAAAATCGAGAGAAAGTACTGGGATGAGTTTGCAAGTGAGCCAAGGAACGTATGGTTTGCTTTAAGCGCGGATGGCATTAATCCTTTCGGGGAGCAGAGCAGCAATCACAGCACCTGGCCCGTGACTCTATGTATGTATAACCTTCCTCCTTGGATGTGCATGAAGCGGAAGTTCATTATGATGCCAGTTCTCATCCAAGGCCCTAAGCAACCCGGCAACGACATTGATGTGTACCTAAGGCCATTAGTTGAAGAACTTTTACAGCTGTGGAATGGAAACAGTGTACGTACGTGGGATGAGCACAAACAAGAGGAATTTAACCTAAAGGCGTTGCTGTTCGTGACCATCAACGATTGGCCCGCTCTCAGTAACCTTTCAGGACAGACAAACAAGGGATACCACGCATGCACACACTATTTACTTGACACTGATAGTATATACCTGGCAAGCTGCAGGAAGAATGTGTACCTGGGGCATCGTCGATTTCTTCCAACCAACCATCAATGTCGAAAGAAAGGCAAGCATTTCAAAGGCGAGGCAGATCACCGGAAGAAGCCCTCCATGCGTACCGGTGATCACGTACTTGCTATGGTCAATGATTTACACGTAATCTTTGGAAAGGGTCCCGGCGGACTAGCTATTCCGAGTGACGCTGGGGGACACGCACCCATGTGGAAGAAGTAATCTATATTTTGGGACGTACCCTACTGGAAAGACCTAGAGGTCCGCTCTTCGATCGACGTGATGCACGTGACGAAGAACCTTTGCGTGAACCTGCTAGGCTTCTTGGGTGTGTATGGGAAGACAAAAGATACAGCTGAGGCACGGGAGGACCTACAACGTTTGCACGAAAAAGACGGCATGCCTCCAAAGCAGTATGAAGGTCCTGCCAGCTATGCTCTTACCAAAGAAGAGAAGGAAATCTTCTTTGAATGCCTGCTTAGTATGAAGGTCCCGACTGGCTTCTCGTCGAATATAAAAGGAATAATAAATATGGCAGAGAAAAAGTTGCAGAACCTAAAGTCTCATGACTGCCACGTGATTATGACGCAACTGCTTCCGGTTGCATTGAAGGGGCTTCTACCGGAAAACGTCCGATTAGCCATTGTGAAGCTATGTGCATTCCTCAATGCAATCTCTCAGAAGGTGATCGATCCAGAAATCATACCAAGGCTAAGGAGTGATGTGGTGCAATGTCTTGTCAGTTTCGAGCTGGTGTTCCCACCATCCTTCTTCAATATCATGACGCACGTCCTAGTTCATCTAGTTGACGAGATTGTCATTCTGGGCCCCGTATTTCTACACAATATGTACCCCTTTGAGAGGTTTATGGGAGTCCTAAAGAAATATGTCCGTAAACGTGCTAGGCCAGAAGGAAGCATCTCCATGGGCCATCAAACAGAGGATGTCATCGGGTTTTGTGTTGACTTCATTCCTGGCCTTAAGAAGATAGGTCTCCCTAAATCGCGGTATGAGGGGAGACTGACTAGAAAAGGCACGCTTGAAGGGACTCAATAATATGCAGGGACGGATATTCTTGGTCTCAAGCACACTACACAGTTCTACAGAACTCTACCTTGGTGACCCCGTATGTCGATGAACACAAGAGCAGTCTGCGCTCCAAACACCCGGAGCAGTGCGACGACTGGATTACATGTGAACACATCAGGACTTTCAGCAGTTGGTTGGAAGCACGTATCAGAGGTGACAACACTGTTTGTGATGAGCTATACTTGTTGTCCAGGGGACCATCTTTGACTGTATTGATTTGGAAAGGATACAAGATAAACGGGAATACATTTTACACGATTGACCAAGATCAAAAGAGCACGAACCAAAACAGCGGTGTCCGCTTTGATGCAACAACCGAGAGGGGAAAGGACACATATTATGGTTATATAGTGGACATATGGTAACTTGACTATGGACATGATTTTAAGGTCCCTTTGTTTAAGTGCAAATGGGCCAATCTGTCAGGAGGCGGGGTACAGGTAGACCCATAGTACGGAATGACAACAGTGGATCTGAAAAAACTTAGGTACACTGACGAACCGTTCGTCCTAGCCAATGATGTGGCACAGGTTATCTATGTGAAGGACATGTCTACCAGACCGAGAAAGAGAAAAGATAAGGAAGCGAATACATCATACGATGAGCCAAAGCGCCACATAGTTCTTTCAGGAAAAAGGGACATCGTGGGAGTGGAGGACAAGACAGACATGTCTGAAGATTATGAAAAGTTTCATGAAATTCCTCCCTTCAAAGTCAAGGCTGACCCGAGCATCCTGATAAACGATGAAGATTATCCATGGTTACGGCGCAATAAGCAGATGACACAAGCGAAGAAAAAGTGAAGACTTTCTCCCGCAACTATTATGATGATACCATGCCAACTTTGTAACTGACGAGTATGATACCATTGTTCGTTTTGTACATGCACGTGCTATGTGGGTCAATTTATGATACCATGCCAACTTTCAACTTTTTCAGAGTTCATTTGAAATGCTTTAATGTCTTATGGTTCGGCCCTCGTAATAATTATAAATAGCAACAATAAGTATTTTGTTGTAAGTAGAAACAAAATAAAATAAATAAAGCAAGAAAGAAAACAGAAAAACAAAAAAAGTGTTTTCAAATTTGAAAACTAATGGCACTAACAGAAAGTTTATAATTTTCCTAAAACTAAAAGCAAAAAGAATTGAAAAATAAAGCGAAAACCAAAAGAAAATAAATAATGCAGAAAACAAAACAAAAAAAACAACAATAAGTATTTTGTTGTAAGTAGAAACAAAATAAAATAAATAAAGCAAGAAAAGAAAACAGAAAAACAAAAAAAGTGTTTTCAAATTTGAAAACTAATGGCACTAACAGAAAGTTTATAATTTTCCTAAAACTAAAAGCAAAAACAATTAAAAAATAAAGCAAAAAACAAAAGAAAATAAATAATGCAGAAAACAAAACAAAAAAACTGGAAAAAAAAATTAAAAATAGCAACAATAAGTAAAGAAAACGAAAAAACAAAAAAATGCCTCCTACTGGCCCCCCACGGCTTGAATACGACATGAAACCCTACTATGGGCCAGGATTCTGGCCCGCAGTAAGCCCAGAAGGCCCATCAGGCAAAGCAATAGCAAGTAGGCCCGAAAGCCTATGGTGAAGAGGAGCTCGAGAGGGGTGCGGCAGTGGGGCTTATAAACCACTGCGCGCCCCTCGCAACTAGCGAGGTGGGACTAAACTTTGGCACTGACGCGGGTAGCACAGGGGCCTTTGGTCCCGGTTGGTGGCACCAACCGGGACTAAAGGGGGGGCATTGGTCCCGGTTGGTGGCACCAAGCGGTACCAAAGGCCGCCGCTTCCCGCCCTTTGGGCTGCCGAAAAAGAGGCCTTTGGTCCCGGTTAGTGCCACCAACCGGGACTAAAGGGTGCATTAGTCCCGGTTGGATTCACGAACCGGGACCAATGGCTTTTCTATATAATCAAACACTTTGCAAAAATTCAGAATCTCATCGCCAGTTGCCCCCGACGACGCCGACCCTCCTCGACGCTGCCAGGCTGCTCCACCTCGCCGTCGCTGCCGCCGCCGCCGCCAAGGCCGTCGCCTCCCCGAGACCGCGCCGTCCTCGTCGTCGGCCTTCCCGAGCCCGCGCCCCGTCCCGCCCCCCG
>NC_041381.1:677913229-677993915 GCF_002162155.2 Triticum dicoccoides | reverse complement strand
CCCGAGCCCGCGCCCCGTCCCGCCCCCGCGCGCCGGCGCCCTCGCCGCCCCCACCGTCGCCATCGTCATCTAGCCGCCCCCGCTGTGAGCCGCCGCGCCGCACCAGCTCTGTTTTTTCCATTTTTATTAGTTTAATTTTTTTGTTCAATGTATATGTGTATGTATGTGGCTATGTGTATGTAGATGTTCAAAATGTATAAAAAAATTGTTCAGAGCATGTTTTTGTTCATATATGTATTTTTTGTTCATATGTGTATTAATGTTTTCATATATGCAAAAGATAGATTTTTAGAAAAGTTAGTTTTTTTTCCTGTTCATAGATTTTTTGGTGATATTAATTATTGTAGAATATGCAAATGTTTGTATATTCATATGAACAATGCATTGGGCAAAACCTTTGTTTTTTTTGAAATTTTCTATTTGAACATTTTTTTTAAAACAAGCAATACTAAAAGAATGAGAGGAAAAAGGAAAATAAGAAGAGGAAGAAAGGAGAAGAAGAGGAGAGGAAGAAGAGGAGAAATAAATAAGAAGAGGAAAAAAGAAGAAAAAGAAGAGGAGAAGAAGAAAGGAATAGAGGATAAGAAGAAAAATAGAAATTTTCTATTTTTCTTCTTCTCCTCTATTCCTTTCTTCTTCTCCTATTTTTTTTCTTATTTTTTTTCTTCTTCCTTCTTCCTCTTTTCTTCCTTTTCCTTATTTTCCTTTCTCGAGGGAGAAGAAGAAAAAGAAGAGTAGAAGAAGAAAGGAATAGAGGAGAAAGAAGAAACTTCAACACGAGGGGAGGGGGTACCGATACCCCCTCCCCTCGAGATAACTTCGACATGAGGGGCGGTCGATATATATACCCCCTCTCGACCGTGATAACTTATACAACGGCAGCACCCCCCTCGGCCCTCTCACTCGACCAAAACTCTCGAGGACACCCAAACCCTAAAGAGAAAACGATGTTGGTCTCCTACCCCCTCCCACCGCGCCCCTACCCGACAAATTAACTCTCTCGAGGCCACCCAAATTTACCAAGTTAAAAGAGCGTTGTCGTCGAGGCCACCCAAAACCCTTGAAGCGTTGTGTCGAGGCGACCCCAAACCCTAGAGAAGCAGCGTCGAGGCCACTAACATGATTCCTTATTGTGATTAGCTAGCTAGTTCTACGTTTGCCACTAATATATATATATATATATATATATATATATATATATATATATATATATATCCATCTGTACCATGTTTGAATAATAATTGACATGTTGTAAATATTTGCAGAAACTATGGAGCACTCCCGAGACGAAGAAACAAAAGCGATGTTGGTGGACATAATCGCAAATGGAAGTGATGAAGTTGCGTCATTTCTCCTCGACACCGATGGTCAGCTGGAAGGACTGGGTGAAGAAGAGGGCTATGTTCATGATGGCTTCGGCCCATTAATGCCGGTACAAGAAGAGGACTATGTTCATGATGGCTCCGGTGACACAATGGAGGTACAAGAAGGAGACCGTGCTGACTCCTCCGGTGACACAATGGAGGTACAAGAAGGAGACCGTGCTGACTGCTCCGATGACCGAACCAAGTCCAGCCAGGTATATATATATTAGTTAAGCCCGTGCTGACTAGTTAATTGATGCTTCCATTGTTTTGGTATATGTACACATATTAATTACTCTCGTCTTTCTTCCTTATAATTTCTAGCCCTCCAGATTGAGCACAACTTCGGTAAGGAGACGAGGCCCGAAGAAAGAGTTGAGCTCAGATGAAAAGTTTGAGATCATAGAAATCGCGCCCGACGGCGAACCGATTGAACCCATCCGGACAAGGAAGGCATTTTCTGCTCACTGCGGGGTTCTTGTTAGGGACAAGATCCCCATCAGCATCCAGCAATGGTATAAGCCTAAGGAGGAAGACCCTGTGGTGTCTTATGTCAATGATATGCAGAAAGAAGATCTTTGGACTGAGCTGAAGGCAAATTTCACCCTACCGCGAGAGGAGGATCCGGAGAAGCCAGTTAAAGAGCAATTAATCAAGTCTTGTGCACTTAAGAAGATGGCAACCCTAATGAGCAGGTGGAGGAAAGAGCTGAACCAGTTTGTCGAAAAAAAAGACACCAGAATTCATCGGCAAATATGAGAAGATCAAAGATCACTGGCCCGCATTTGTGGCCCACAATACATCGGAAAAGAGTAAGAAGATGTCGGAGACAAACAAGAAAAATGCTGCGAAGAAGAAGCTTCACCATCGCACGGGGTCAGGTGGCTACCTCAAAGCCCGGCCTAAATGGTCCAAGGCTGAGCATGATCTGCTTGAAAAAGGGATCGAACCAGAGACAATGTACTGGCCAGACCGTTGCCGGACTTGGTTCTTTGGGGCTGGCGGAACCTTGGACCCTGTAACAGGGAAGTGCCAGTAGACGGACGAGTAACTGCAAATACCAGTCAAGAAACTTCAACACTATATCGATGCAGCGCAGCGAGGGACATTCCTACCAAACAGGGAGAAGGACGAGCTCACAATGGCCCTTGGGAATCCTAAGCACCCTGGACGGACACGAGGCACGCCAGGCTCCATTCCGTGGAAGGTTGGTTTTCCGGACGCAGGGGGTTACAAAACCCACGAGAGGAGGAAGAAACTGGAGCAGGACCAACTGCAGGCGCTGCACGAAAGGGTAATGGGGCTAGAGGATCGAGAAGAGGAACGAGAAGCAGCAGATCACAGCAAATGACCTGCCGAAGCTTCCCCCGAAGCTACCCCGCCATCTCAGCGGAGAAGCAGCGTGGCTTCCACCGAGCTACTTCAGCCGGAGCATGTCTTGACGACTCCTTCCAGCTATCCCGTGGATGGTATCACGGAGTCTCAAAATTGCCACATTATGGCGCGATGGATGAATTTGAAGGTCAAGGCGGCTGTTGGCCAAGTTTATCCTAGTGGACCCGGCACAACTTATCACTGCCAGCCGATTCCACAAGGATATGCTAAGGTGATGGTGGATGAAATAACGGAGGGATTTGAGGACCTCCCGCTTGAGCACCCTACCGGTGAAGGGGAGACTAGGCTGGGTTCTGCTCTCAAGACTCCATGCCTATGGCGGAAGGAGCTCATCAACCTTCTGAACTGGACGCCTCCGCCTCCTCCTCCTCCTCCAGCGAGTCAAGACACTCTGCCTCCTCCTCCGGTGAGTGACGATCAGGGCACGCATGGCGGCACTCCGCCTCCTTCTCCGGCGCGTGGCAGCACTCCGCCTCCTTCTCCGCCTACGCCGGCGCTCCCGAGCAGCCAACAGCCTCCTCCTTCTCCGCCTCGCCAGCAAGGGCGGAAGAGACCCGCCGCCGCCCCGGCTGCTCTGGCGCGTCGTACTCCTTCTCCTCCGCCTCGTAAGCAAGCATGAAAGAAGACAGACGCCGCAGCCACTCCGTCTGCTCCGGCGTCTAGCAGCACAACCAGAGGCGGGAGGCAATACAAATACGGTCCATCTCTCAAGCCTCTAGAGAAGTTACCGTATGAGAGGTCTGAGGAGGAAAACGATACGATTGTGCGGACCCACGTGAAGGAGTTCTTTGAAGGGGTGAAAGCAAAGAGACATCCACCTCCGGAGGAGAAGGTAGATCCGGTGAAAGCAAAGCGCACTATCGATGCCCTGAGGAAACCACCAAAGTCTCCGCCAAGAACCAACTATGAGCGCATTATTGAATAGACATATCTCCAAGCCCAGCGGTCGGGAACTACTGTCAGTGGTAAAAGGTTAAAAGAACGAGCAAAGGGGAAAAAATGCCCAGCTCGGCGAACAAGCATAGCAATCATGGCCCCCGCTCAATGTGTCTAATGCTCCGGGGACGGTGGCCGATTATGGCAATCTTGAAGATTACCTGCCTGACGATGCACTTCCTGATTTCATGGAGGTGGACGAACACAGATACGAGTACGGGAAGCCTCTCGTCAAAGATGAAAAATCTCTGACAACAATGATGCGAAGATTCCATAGTTGGTACATGAAAACCTGCAGAGAGTTTGAGGGGACGAACAGTTTGTATCTGAACATTAAAGAGGAGCATGACCTCGTTTCAAATGATCTGTTGTGTGTTCCATTTGATGAGTTCTTCGCGTTCTTCAATCAAAAGGCCCTCGATAAATTAATGGTCTTTTGCTACTGCCTGTAAGTACTATTTCTGTCATTAAGTCTCTATATATAGCTCGGCTCTTTCATTGCATGTATTTATAATTAATTGTCCTCAATATATTATGCAGATTGAAGATCGTCAAGTGCAAAAAACAAGAAATTTATGATATTGGGTTCATTAACACAAATATCATAGATGTATTTCTGGTTGAAAACAACGTCAAAGAGGCCGAGGACAACTTGCTACGATCGTTGATCAAAAATCAAAACAAAGATACCATACTCTTTCCTTACAACGGCAAGTGAGTGTTACTGTCGTGTGCATATTCGGTTTCCTTTATTACTCGAGCGAGGTTATAATAATGTAATTGATGAGTTATGCATGCGTGCGCAGGTACCACTATATTCTTCTGGAGATTAAGCTTGAGCGTGGACTAGTAACCGTCTTAGACTCGAGACGGAAAGATCCGGAATCCTATGCGAATATGACTGAAATGCTCAGCAAGTAAGTTCAATCGATCATTATCGCACCATATCGGCAACTTTTTGTTCATTTCCTGATATCTCAAGTAATAATAATTATTTTCTTTGTCTTGCAGGGTTTGGAAATAGTTCAACGCAGAAGCTCCGGGACTGCCGAAGGAGCTGCGATATACATACCCGAAAGTAAGTACTACTGGCTAGCTAGTTGTGCGCATCTCCAGTTGATTCTATAGCTATACTTTCATCAATGCCATTTATAATGCTTCTTTATTAGTTTGATTGACCTCTATTTCTCGTAAAGTGCTTGTGGCAGGAGGAAGGGAATGATTTCTGTGGATACTACGTGTGCGAGTTCATCCACACCGCGACTTTGAAAAACAAGCGGGGCTACTCTAGAAGACAATATGAAGTGCGTAAGCAATAATATTCATAATTTCATTTTATTACACCATCATTTCTGTTGAGTTTCATTCATATATATATGTATTAATTAACCCCCTTCTTCAAATTAGTCGTGGCAGATACGGAATGAACTCCTAGAACCAGATCACATGAAAGCAATTCAAGAGGAATTGTCGGGATTCTTTCTTGACCACGTCGTCAGTAAAGCCGGAGAATACCATGTGGAAATTGATTTCAAATGCTAGGGGTTTGTAATTAAGAGATCTTATACATATTGTACATGTATGTAGCCAGTAGCGTCGGATACATGATACGAAAACTTGTTGTTCGACCAATCTCTCGGAGAAGGAGAGGTCGATCGATCACTTCTCTCGGTATGCATGACGAACTTCTGTACTGAATGGTTCTCTCAATCACTTATGTATATATAGTACGTAGCGTCGACCAAGCACAGACATAAGAGAGGACACTTCTCTCTATTAATTAGCTAGCTAACACAATATATGAAACACCTAAATTAACCCCCCAAAACCCCCAACCCCCCCTCCTTTCAAAAAAAACAAAAACCCCAGCCACTGGAATGCTGACGCGTGGATGCCTTTTGGTCCCGGTTGGAGCCACTAACCGGGACCAAAGGCCCCCTGACTGGGCTCGGCGCACAGGGCCACGTGGAGGAACATTGGTCCCGGTTCGTGTTTGAACCGGGACTAATGGGTGGAGGTATTAGTAACAACCCATTAGTCCCGGTTCATGAACCGGGACTAAAGGCCCTTACGAACCGGGACTATTAGGTGTTTTTCTACTAGTGAGGATTTGTTTTGAGCACATCAGTTAATCGCATACGCAAAAAGATAGGTCTAATCATTTCAGCAAAGCGCTCAAAATCCTCATCATCCTTTTTCTTTGATGGTTTTGGAGGAAAAGGCATTGGTTTCTGAACCCATGGTTCCCTTTCTTTACCATGTTTCCTAGCAACGATGTCTCTTTTATCATAACGTTGATTCCTTGATTGTAGGTTATCAAGATCAACGGCAGGTTCAACTTCTACATCATTATCATTACTAGGTTGAGCATTATCATGAACATCATCATTAACATTTTCACTAGGTTCATATTCATTACCAGATTGTGTTTCAGCATCAGACATAGAGATATCATTTGGATTCTCAGGTGGCTCAGCAATAGGTTCACTAGAAGTTTGCAAAGTCCTATCATTCTTCTTTTTCTTCTTTCTTGATTCTCTTAGGGTGGCCTTCAGGATACAAAGGTTCCTGAGTCATTCTACCAGTTCTAGTAGCCACTCTAACAGCATAATCATTTTTCTTACTATTCATTTCATCAAGCACTTCTTTTTGAGCTTTAAGTACTTGTTCTACTTGAGTGGTAACCATAGAAGCATGTTTGCTAACAAGTTTAAGTTCACCTCTAATATTAGCCATATAATCACCCAAGCGTTTAATCATATAAGCACCTTGTTTTAATTGTCTACCAAAATAAGCATTAAAGTCATCTTGCTTAAACATAAAGTTATCAAACTCATCCAAGCACTGACTAGCAATTTTAGTAGGAGGTACTTCAGCTTTATCATATCTATAGAGAGAATTTACCTTTACTACCCGTGTCGGAATATCAGGATCAGCAGGTTCTTCAGTGAATAAAGTATTGAGATCATATACTTCTTCAACAGGCGGTAAATTAAGACCATGTATTTCTTCAATAGGAGGTAAATTCTTAAAATCTTCGGCTTTAATACCTTTTTCTTTCATAGATTTCTTTGCCTCTTGCATATCTTCGGGGCTGAGAAATAGAACACCTCTCTTCTTCGGAGTTGGTTTAGGAATAGGCTCAATAATTGGCTCTGGAGCTGGCTCAGGAGGTGCCCAATTATTTTCATTTGTCAACATATTATTCAATAGAATTTCAGCTTCATCCGGTGTTCTTTCCGTGAAAAGAGAACCAGCACAACTATCCAGGTAATCTCTGGAAGCATCGGTTAGTCCATTATAAAAGATATCAAGTATTTCAGGTTTCTTAAGAGGATGATCAGTCAAGTCATTAAGTAACTTGAGAAGCCTCCCCCAAGCTTGTGGGAGACTCTCTTCTTTAATTTGCATGAAGTTGTATATTTCCCTCAAGGCAGCTTGTTTCTTATGAGCAGGGAAATATTTAGCAGAAAAGTAATAGATCATATCCTGGGGACTACACACACAGCCAGGATCAAGAGAATTAAACCATATCTTAGCATCACCCTTTAATGAGAACGGAAATATTTTGAGTAAATAAAGGTAGTGCGATCTCTCATCTTTAGTAAACAGGGCGGCTATATCATTTAACTTAGTAAGATGTGCCACAACAGTTTTAGATTCATAGCCATAAAAAGGATCAGATTCAACCAAAGTGATTATATCTGGATCAACAGAAAAATCATAATAATCCTTATTGGGAACACAGATAGGTGAAGTAGCAAAAGCAGGGTCGGGTCTCATTCTATCTCTAAAAGATTCTTTACTCCATTTAACTAGCAACCTCTTAAGTGCGTATCTATCCTGGCAAGCGAAAATAGCTGCAGAAGATTCCGCATCAAAAAGGTAACCCTCGGGAATAGCAGGCATATTTTCATCATCACTCTCATCATTGTATTCAGATTCAATAATTTCTCTTTCTCTAGACCTAGAAATTTGCTCATCTAGAAATTCACCAAGGGGCACAGTAGTATCAAGCATAGAAGTAGTTTCATCATATGTATCATGCATAGTAGAAGTGACATCATCAATAACATGCGACATATCAGAACGAATAGCAGAAGCAGGTTTAGGTGTCGCTAGCTTACTCATAACAGAAGGTGAATCAAGTGCAGAGCTAGGTGGGAGTTCCTTACCTCCCCTCGTAGTTGAGGGATAAATTGTTGTCTTAGCGTCTTTCAAGTTCTTCATAGTGTCTAGCAGATATAAATCCCAAGTAACTCAAGGAATAGAGCTATGCTCCCCGGCAACAGCGCCAGAAAAAGGTCTTGATAACCCACAAGTATAGGGGATCGCAACAGTTTTCGAGGGTAGAGTATTCAACCCAAATTTATTGATTCGACACAAGGGGAGCCAAAGAATATTCTCAAGTATTAGCAGCTGAGTTGTCAATTCAACCACACCTGGAAACTTAGTATCTGCAGTAAAGTGTTTAGTAGCAAAGTAATATGATAGTGGTGGTAAGGGTAACAAAAGTAAAGACAACAAAAGTAATGTTTTTGGTATTTTGTAGTGATTGTAACAGTAGCAACGGAAAAGTAAATAAGCGAAAACCAGTATATGGAAAACTCATAGGCACCGGATTAGTGATGGATAATTATACCGGATGTGGTTCATCATGTAACGGTCATAACATAGGGTGACACAGAACTAGCTCTAGTTCATCAATGTAATGTAGGCATGTATTTCGAGTATAGTCATACGTGCTTATGGAAAAGAACTTGCATGACATCTTTTGTCCTACCCTCCCGTGGCAGCGGGGTCCTATTGGAAACTAAGGGATATTAAGGCCTCCTTTTAATAGAGAACCGGAACAAAGTATTAGCACATGGTGAATACATGAACTCCTCAAACTATGGTCATCACCGGAAGTGGTCCCGATTATTATCACTTCGGGGTTGCCGGATCATAACACATAGTAGGTGACTATAGACTTGCAAGATAGGATCAAGAACTCACATATATTCATGAAAACATAATAGGTTCAGATCTGAAATCATGGCACTCGGGCCCTAGTGACAAGCATTAAGCATGGCAAAGTCATAGCAACATCAATCTCTGAACATAGTGGATACTAGCGATCAAACCCTAACAAAGCTAACTCGATTACATGATAAATCTCATCCAACCCATCACCGCCCAGCAAGTCTATGATGGAATTACTCACGCACAGCAGTGAGCATCATGAAATTGGTGATGGAGGATGATTGATGATGACGACGGCGACGAATCCCCCTCTCCGGAGCCCCGAATAGACTCCACATCAGCCCTCCCAAGAGAGATTAGGGCTTGGCAATGCCTCCGTATCGTAAAACGCGATGATTTCTTCTCTCTTCTTTTTTTCTCCCTGAAGGCCAATATATGGAGTTGGAGTTGGCGTCAGAGGGCTACCAGGGGGCCCACGAGGTAGGGGGCACGCCCAGGAGGGGGGGGCGCCCCCCACCCTCGTGGACAGGGTGTGGGCCCCCTGGTCTTCACCTTTGGCAAGGATTTTTTATTATTTATTCTAAGATATTCCATGGGGTTTCAGGTCATTCCGAGAACTTTTATTTTCTGCACAAAAAACAACATCATGGCAATTCTGCTGAAAACAGCGTCAGTCCGGGTTAGTTCCATTCAAATCATACAAGTTAGAGTCCAAAACAAGGGCAAAAGTGTTTGGAAAAGTAGATACAACGGAGACGTATCAAGTACTATCATGGGCATTGAAGGTCGACATATTTTTTCGATTGCACAACTATGAGGAAGAGAAGAAGATCACTATGGCATCAATTGAGTTCCAAGACTATGTGCTCATATGGTGGGAACAAGTCCTGGAGCGCCGAGAAGCAAGAGGTGAACCACCAATCACCACTTGAGCTCAAATGAAGGATGTCATGCGAGCATGTTTTGTGCCCACCTACTACAACCGCGATCTCTTCAAGAAGCTCCAACTCCTCAAGCAAGGAACAAAGAGTGTTGAAGAATACTACAAGGAAATGGAGATAGCCATGATTCGAGCCAATGTCACGGAAGATGATGAGCAAACTTTGGCACGCTTCTTGAATGGACTCAATCATCCTATCAAGAAGATTGCCGACTTCCAACCCTACTCAAACCTCATTGAGCTCGTGCATGAAGCTACCAAGGCGGAACGTCAAGTGCAAGATGACTTCAAGTACACCAAGTACTCATCCAAGACCCACGGCTTCTCCAACAACCAAGCTTCAACGACTCCTCCAACTTATACCTCAACCAAGCCATCTACAAGCAATGATGACAAGTCAAGTTACAAGAAAACTTCGACAAGCTCAAGTTGTCTTCCTTCTACTACAAGCAACTTCTAGCCGCGCGCTTCATCATATACTCTGACCAATGAGACCGTCAAGACAAGCTCCTTCAAGTGTTTCACTTGCGGCGGCCGAGGCCACAAGTCCTATAAATGCACAAACAAGCGCACCATGATCCTCAACGATGATGGAACCTATGACTCGATGAGTGACGAGGAGATTAAAGCCCTTGAGCAAGTGGCAATGCACCGGCGCATGAACGAGGATGAAGATGATCAAGTCTTTCATGATGAGGATTCGAGCGCCGCTCTCGTTGTCTCCAAAGTGTTGAATCTTCAACATCAACAAGAACAAGACCAAAAATGCCACATCTTCCACACAAAGGCCGGCATCAATGGAAGGTCCGTCAAGGTCATCATCGATGGAGGTAGTTGTCATAACTTGGCAAGTGAAGAACTATGCTCCAAGCTACAATTGGTCAAGGTGAAGCACCCACACCCCTACAAAGTCCAATGGCTAAGTGACTCCGACACTATACGAGTTGAGCATACGGTCCAAATCTCCTTCAAGATTGGCGCATATGAGGACACTTTGGAGTGTGATGTCGTCCCGATGTCCGTTTGCCACCTCCTTCTTGGTCGACCATGGCAATTCGACCGCGGCGTCATCCACAACGGCCGTACCAATCACTATAGCTTCAAGATGAAAGGGAAGGAGTATGTGCTACGACCTATGTATCCTAGTCAAGTGATAGCCGAAAAGCAAGCCACCCATCATGGAGAGAAGAGTGAGAAAGTGATCCACCAAAAAGTGAATGAGAGCCACAAGCCAAACTTGAGCGCCTCTTGGCCTAGAGAGAAAAACCTAGTCCTATTTGCCACCAAAAGTGAGATGAGAGAAGTGTGTGAGAACCCATCGAGTGTTATGCACTTTGTCCTTGTGTGCAAGGATGGGGACCCAAAAACTAACACCTCTCACGATCTACCTTTAGTGTTTCAATCTCTTTTGCAGGAATTCCAAGATGTTTTCCCCGATGAGCTACCTCCGGGACTACCTCCTCTACGAGGCATTCAGCATCGAATCGACCTCATCCCCGGAGTGCCCCTACCAAACAAAGCTTCATACCACATCAACCCCGAAGAAACTAAGGAGATCCAACGTCAAGTAAAACAACTAATCGACAACGGTCATGTACATGAAAGCTTAAGCCCTTGTGCCGTTCCCGTTATACTTGTGCCCAAGCAAGACGGTAGTTTTCGCATGTGCTCGGATTTTAGACCTATCAATGCTATTACCGTTTGTTATAGGCATCCCATTCCTCGCTTAGATGATATGCTTGATGAACTTAGCGGTGCAACCATTTTCTCAAAAATTGATCTTAAAAGTGGCTATTATCAAATCCGCATACAAGAAGGTGATGAATGGAAAACCGCTTTCAAAACCAAATTTGGCTTGTACGAGTGGTTGGTTATGCCTATGCGTTTATCAGAAGCTCCCGGAACTTTCATGCGTCTTATGCACTTTGTGCTTCGACCTTATATTGGAGTGTTTGTTGTGGTTTACTTTGATGACATTCTTGTTTTTAGCAAATCCATGAAAGAGCATCTAAAGCATGTTAGGGCTGTTTTGTAAACGCTTCGCAAGGAACGTCTTTGCGCCAACATGAAAAAGTGCACGTTTGGTGTTGACAAACTTGTTTTCTTGGGTTTTGTTGTCTCTTCCAAGGGTGTCCATGTTGATGAATCTAAAATTGAAGCAATTAAAACTTGGCCCCAATGCACCAATTTGCAACAAGTACGTAGCTTTCTTGGCCTTCCGGGTTTTTATCGTCGCTTTGTGAAATTTGTAGCACTATTGCCGCTCCTTTGCATGCCTTGAGTAAGAAGAATGCTCCTTTTGTTTGGGGATCTTTGCAATCCACCGCTTTTGATGAGCTCAAGTCTTTGCTTACTCATGCTCCGATTCTTGCTTTGCCCAACTTTGACAAAACTTTTGAGGTTCATTGCGATGCAAGTGGTACCGGAATTGGTGGAATTTTGATGCAAGAAAAACGAGCCATTGCTTATTTTAGTGAAAAACTCTCCGGTGCTCAACTTAACTATCCCATCTATGACAAAGAATTGTATGCTTTAGTGCGTGTGCTACATGTTTGGGAACATTATCTTAGACCTCATGAGTTTGTCATCCATACCGATCATGAAATACTTAAGTACTTAAAAGGTCAAACTAAGTTGAACAACATCATGCCAAATGGAGTGAATTTATTGAATCTTTCCCCTATGTGATCAAGTACATTAAGGGTAAGGAAAATGTAGTTGCGGATGCACTTTCATGCATATGCACGCTTGTCACTAAACTTGAGTTGAATGTTATTGACTTTGAGCACATAAAAGACTTGTATGCGAATGATCCTTCTTTTGCTATTCCTTATGCTAAGTGTTTGACGCATACATCTTGGGAACAATATTACATCAAGGATGATTATCTTATGAGAGCTAACAAACTTTGCATTCCCGAGTCTTCTCTTCGTTTGCTCCTTTTGCAAGAGGCTCATGGAGGCGGACTCATAGGACACTTTGGACGCGACAAGACATTCGCCACACTATCCAAGAACTAATTTTGGCCCAAGATGTTCCGCGACGTCTCACGCTTCACCAAACGATGCTCTACATGTCGCAAAGCTAAGTCTAAAGCTCAATCCCATGGTCTTTACATGCCTCTTCCTATTCCTTATCAACCATGGGAAGACATTAGCATGGATTTTGTACTTGGGTTGCCTAGAACTCAAAATGGAAAGGATTCCGTGTTTGTTGTTGTGGACCGATTTTCTAAGATGGCACATTTCGTTCCTTGCAACAAGATAGACGATGCTTCACATGTTGCCAATCTCTTTTATAGGGAAATATTGCGTCTACATGGAGTACCAAAAACAATCGTCTCCGACCGCGACGTCAAGTTCTTGAGTTACTTTTGGAAGACACTATGCGCCAAGCTCCGAATCATGCTTTTATTCTCATCCGCATACCATCCTCAAACCGACGGCCAAACGGAGGTGACGAACCGTACACTCTCCACTCCACTTCATGTGTTGATCAAGAAGAACATCAAGGAGTGGGAGGTGTGTCTAACCATCGCCGAGTACGCCTACAACCGTGCAAGACATTCGACTACCAGCAAGTCCCCCTTCGAGGTCATCTACGGCTTCAACCCGTTGTCCCCATTGGACATTCTACCTCTTCCTCTACAAGAGCGCACCAACCTCGATGCAAGTGCTCGTGCAAGCTACATAAAGAAGATGCATGAAGATACAAGGCACACCATCGAGCGCCAAGTACAACGACTCGCGAGCCAGCTCAACATCAACAAGCAACCCATGATATTCAACATCGGAGATCTCGTGTGGCTACACCTTCGCAAGGACCGCTTCCCCAACAAACGCAAGTCCAAACTTCTACCTCGAGTCGATGGACCCTTCAAGGTTCTAGCACGCTACAACAACAACGCTTACAAGATCGATCTCCCACGCGACAAGTACAACATGAGCGACATCTTCAATGTCACCGATCTCTCCACGTACCATGGTGATGAGGATTTCGATCCGAGGTCAGATCTTTCCCAAGGGAGGGGAGATGATGCAGAGCATCCTTCGGCCATCCCCATGGATCTACCATCGTCTCACCAAGCACCAAGAGGACCCATGACAATAGCAAGAGCTAGAGCTCTCGAGACCGAGGTGACTTCTCTCCTTAGTGATATCTCATATGATCCTCTCGAGACATGGCTACTACCTAAGTCCGAAATGTTGTGCATGATTAGGTACTAAGAGGACCCTTCCGAGGATGCACATGAAGATGATCAAGCCACCAAGTCCACGGAAGAAGAGAACCAACGGAAGAAGGCGAGAACAACTTCCAGGCACGGGCATCCGGCCATGGCCCCGGACATCCGGCCCATGGAGATCTACACCACAGCCAGGAGTCTGCAGCAGAAGCTACATGGCCCGGACATCCGACGTCCAGCCCGGACATCCGGCCCTCCGCCCCGGAAATCCGGCCAACAGCCCGGACATCCGGACACGCCGTCTAGGGAGCACAGAAGGCTGCCCCGATAGCCCGGACATCCGGCAATCACCCCGGACATCCGGCGCCTCCCGAAGCCCCGGACATCTGGCCCCTCCGCTTGGACATCCGACCCCGTCCATCCAGAGAGCAGCTCCAACAGCTCGGACATCCGGCCTGACAGCCCGAACATCCGGCCCCTCACAAGCGCCCGGACATCCGGCCCGACGCCTGGACATCTGGCCCTCTCCTGCGTGCGTGCAGCGCCTCTGGGCCGTGGCCCGTGTACCCCTTCGCCCCGTAGACTATATATACCCCCCTCCACCTACGTTCTAGGGTTAGCATTGGTTTAGCTCATTTGTGATAGAGCATTGCTCATCCGTACCGGATCTACTCCTCGTGAGGGACCGCACCTCTTAGGAGAAGATCCACCCGGATTCAAGGCCTCCATCCAGAGAAGACAATCAAGACCTCCTCACGGAGAAGAACGGTTACTCTTGTATCGTCCATTGTTGACTTTGGATCTCATGTTACTTTGTGCCTCGATGATCTAGCACTTGTGTGATCATAATCGTGTCAGTTGAGTGTTTCTCTTGTTTTCCCCCGTGATTTCCCTCGTGTTCTTCCACGCGTTCTTCGTGTTCCTCATAGGGATCCTCTCCAAACGTGAAAGATCAGCCCCATAGGGTTCCGCCCTACATCAACAGTGCTCACGGTCAAGCGGGAAGAAGAAGGCAAAGCCTTCAAAGTTCAGCGCCCTGTGTATTACTATTACATTTCAGAAGTCTTGACCCCGTCCAAGCAAAGATATCCTCATTATCAGAAGCTTGTTTATGGAACTTACTTGACCATGAAGAAAGTTGCACACTACTTCTCAGACCACTCAGTTTCAGTCGTCAGCGACGCTCCATTGTCAAAAATTCTAAATAATAGAGATGCAACTGGTCGAGTAGAAAAGTGGGAGATTTGAACTCCTTCCTTTAGATATCAAGTTTGAGGCAAAGAAAGCCATCAAGTCTCAAGCAATAGCAGATTTCCTCGCAGAGTGGATTGAACAGCAGCAGCCGACTCAGATTCAATCGGAACATTGGACTATGTTCTTTGATGGATCCAAGATGTTGAATGGCTCTGGCGCAGGATTGGTTTTAGTGTCCCCAAGAGGAGACAAGCTCAGTTATGTCCTCTAGATTCACTTTGATTCTTCAAACAATGAAGCTGAGTATGAGGCATTGTTGTATGGGTTGCGTATGGCCATTTCACTCGGCGTCCGACGCTTGATGGTCTACGGCGACTCAGACTTAGTGGTTAATCAAGTAATGAAGGAATGGGACATCAGGAGTCTAGCAATGACTAGTTGTTGCAATGCAGTAAGAAAGCTAGAGAAGAAGTTTGAGGGTTCGAGCTCCACCACATACCCTGAATCAAGAATCAAGTTGCTGATGATCTGGCGAAGATAGGTTCCACTCGGAAGCCTATCCCTAGTAATGTGTTCTTGGAACATCTCCACACCCCGTCAGTACAAGAAAATCCCTTCAAGGAAGAGCCCCCGCAATCGATAAGTTCAATCAATCCGACTGAGATTGAAGTCCCAGCTGTGGTCGACTTGGTCATGGAAGTCTTAGTGATCACGCCCGACTGGACGGTGCCGTACAACATGTACCTGCTCAGGCAGGAACTCCCAGAGGACCAGGATGAGGCCTGCTAGATAGTCCGTCGATCGAAATCCTTCATCGTGATAAAAGGACAGCTTTACAGAGAAAGTGTCACAGGAGTGGCTCAACGCTGCATCACCCCAGAAGAAGGTTGAATGATTCTAAACGAGATCCACTCGGGGACCTGTGGTCACCATGTATCCTCTCGGACCATCATGGCCAAAGCATACCGAGCAGGATTTTATTGGCCTTGTGCAAATGAGATGGCAAAGGATATAGTCGACAAATGTGCAGGTTGTCAGTTCTAGTCCAACATGTCTCACAAGCCTGCGTCTGCCTTGAAGACTATCCCACTCATCTGGCCGTTTGCAGCCTGGGGGTTGGATATGGTCGGACCCTTCAAGACCAGCAGAAGTGGTTCCACTCATTTTCTCGTGGCAGTCGACAAACTCACCAAATGGATCGAAGCCAAGCCTATCAAAAACCTTGACTCAAGCACTGCCGTCAGTTTTATCAAGGAGTTGATATTCAGATATGGAGTCTCTCACAGCATCATCACAGATAACGGCTCCAACTTTGATTCTGATGAGTTCAAGGTGTTTTGTGCTTCCCAAGGCACTCAGGTCAACTACGTGTCTGTTGCGCACCCGCATTCGAATGGGCAAGTAGAAAGGGCGAATGGTTTAATCCTACAAGGGCTGAAACCCCGATTGATGCGTGACCTCAAGCATGCTGTTGGAGCTTGGGTGGCTGAGTTGCCATCCGTCTTATGAGGACTAAGAACAACTCCAAACCGGTCGACTGACCAAAACCCTTTCTTCATGGTGTACGGTGCTGAGGCTGTGCTTCCGAGTGATTTGCTGCACAACGCTCCATGAGTGGAACTCTTCTTAGAAGCTGAAGCAGAATAGGCACGCCAAGACGCAGTTGATCTCCTGGAAGAGGAACGTGAGATGGCTCTGATCCTGTCGAC
Organism: Triticum dicoccoides; assembly: GCF_002162155.2. NCBI lineage: Eukaryota > Viridiplantae > Streptophyta > Magnoliopsida > Poales > Poaceae > Triticum > Triticum dicoccoides. Next base: position 677,977,229 of record NC_041381.1, on the reverse strand, counting down.
CATCTATCAGCAAGATCTGCATCGATTCCATGCCCGTAATGTCAGAGGTCGAGCATTCCAGGAAGGAGACCTTGTGCTTCGAATGGACCAAAAACGGCCTCACAAGCTTGCTCCGGCCTGGGAAGGTCCCTTCATCATCACCAAGGTGCTTCACAATGGAGCGTACCACCTCTACAATGTAGCCAAGAAAACGGACGAGCCACGCGCGTGGAATGCAGAGCTGCTTCACCATTTCTACACCTGAACCACTCGGATCGATGAGTTGTAATAAGAATCCTTCAGTTTGCTTACCAAAGACAAGATTTTTGCAGTATCTTAATGATTGATTTCCCATAATCATTTGTGTTCAAACCCCCCAGTCGATGGCTTAGCCGTGAACCTGATTCGCCTAAGTTAAAAACTACTCCGAGTGGAGAGCAATCCTCCCACTCGGAGGCTTAGCTGCGACCCTGTACTCCCCTAAGTTAAAAACCACTCCGAGTGGAGAGCAATCCTCCCACTTGGGGGCTTAGCTGTGACCTCGTACTCGCCTAAGTTAAAAAACACTCCGAGTGGAGAGCAATCCTCCCGCTCGAGGGCTTAGCTGCGACCCCGTACTCGCCTAAGTTAAGAAACCACTCCGAGTGGAGAGCAATCCTCCCACTCGGGGGCTTAGCTGCGACCCCGTACTCGCCTAAGTTAAAAAACACTCCGAGTGGAGAGCAATCCTCTCACTCGGGGGCTTAGCTGCGACCCCGTACTCACCTAAGTTAAAAAACACCCCGAGTGGAGAGCAATCCTCCCACTCGGGGGCTTAGCTGCGACCCTGTACTTGCCTAAGTTAAAAAACACTCCGAGTGGAGAGCAATCCTCCCACTCGGGGGCTTAGCTGCGACCCCGAAGTCGCCTAAGTTAAAAAACACTCCTAGTGGAGGGCAATCCTCCCGCTCGGGGGATTAGCTGCGACCCCATACTCGCCTAAGTTAAGAAACTACTCTGAGTGGAGAGCAACCCTCCCACTCGGAAGCTTAGATGCGACCCCGCACTCGCCTAAGTTACAAAGACCCTCTGAGCTACATCACAAGTACAACGTACGCTCCATCCCGATCTGCAAGGACGGTGAGGCGCCATCCGAGCACGCCCTCTGAGGTGCGTCACAAGTACAACATACGCTCCATCCCGATCCGCAAGGACGGCGAGGCGCCATCCGAGCACATCGTCTGAGCTGCGTCACAAGTACAATGTACGCTCCATCACGATCCGCCAAGGCGACGAGGTGCCAACCAAGCACATCGTCGGAGCTGTGTCACAAGTAAAACGTCTACTCCGTGTGGGAAGTCAAGTCCGCTCGGAACTGGAAAAGATCCGGAAGTGGTAAAGGCAAAGCCTCCATATTCAAAGAAAAACCAAGTTCAGATAAACCCTGCAAAAATTCAGAACCACAGCGCGCATAAGTACTCAGGCATCAGGCCTGAAAGAGTTTAGAAAACCACTCGGCATTTCGAGGCAAATAAAGGTGGGGCATAATGTTTGTTCACTCGGCAGGAGGAGGACTTGCTGGCTCGATGAAGCTGTCAAGGTCAATGCTGTCTGCAATACGAGTAGCTGCGTCAATGAAGGTGTCCATGAAGGACTGGAAGTTGAGCTTCTTGGTGTTGGCAACCTTGAGAGCCGCCATCTTGTCTTCTCTGACATCCTTGCAGTGGACTTGGACCAAAGACAAAGCCACATCGGCGCCACAGCGAGCAGACGACTTCTTCCACTCTTGCACTCAACCAGGGGTTTCATTCAGTCCAGTCATCAGGGACTCGAGATCATTCTGGAATTCCGCTCGGGGCCAGAGCTCAGTGTCATTCCGTGACATCGCCACCTTCAGACGAGCAAAATAATCCACGGTGCTGTCCAGACGAGACTCCAGTCGCAGCACGCTCATCGTGATGTCATCCTTGACAGGAGAGTTTATGGGGTCAAGATCTGTCTCGATTGCTACGTCTTGAGCTTGCGTTGGTTTTCCTTGAAGAGGAAAGGGTGATGCAACAATAGTAGCGTAAGTATTTCCCTTAGTTTTTGAGAACCAAGGTATCAATCCAGTAGGAGGCTCCTCAAAAGTCCCACGCACCTACACAAACAAACAAAGAACTCGCAACCAACGCAATAAAGGGGTTGTCAATCCCTTCACGGCCACTTGCGAAAGTGAGATCTAATAGAGATAATATGATAAGATAGATATATTTTTGGTATTTTATAATATAGATGCAAAAAGTAAAGATGCAAATAAAAGTAGATTGGAAGCAAATATGATAAGAGATAGACCCGGGGGGATAGGTTTCACTAGAGGCTTCTCTCAAGATAGCATAAGTATTACGGTGGGTGAACAAATTACTGTCGAGCAATTGATAGAAAAGCGAATAATTATGAGATTATCTAGGCATGATCATGTATATAGGCATCACGTCCACAACAAGTAGACCGATTCCTGCCTGCATCTACTACTATTACTCCACACATCGACCGACTCCTGCCTGCATCTAGAGTATTAAGTTCATAAGAACAGAGTAACGCATTAAGCAAGATGAGATGATGTAGAGGGATAAACTCATGCAATATGATATAAACCCCATCCTTTTATCCTCGATGGCAACAATACAATACGTGCCTTGCAACCCCTGCTGTCACTGGGTAAGGACACCGCAAGATTGAACCCAAAGCTAAGCACTTCTCCCATGGCAAGAAAGATCAATTTAGTAGGCCAAACCAAACTGATAATTCGAAGAGACTTGCAAAGATAACTCAATCATACATAAAATAATTCAGAGGAGATTCAAATATTTCTCATAGATAAACTTGATCATAAACCCACAATTCATCGGATCTCGACAAATACACCACAAAAAGAGTTTACATCGAATAGATCTCCACAAGAGAGGGGGAGAACATTGTATTGAGGTCCAAAAAGAGAGAAGAAGCCATCTAGCTAACAGCTATGGACCTGAAGGTCTATGGTAAACTACTCACAACTCATCGGAGGGGCTATGGTGTTGACGTAGAAGCCCTCCGTGGTCGATTCCCCCTCCGGCAGAACACCGGCGAAGGCTCCAAGATGGGATCTCACAGATACAGAAGGTTACGGTGGTGGAAATTGTGTTTCGTTGGCTCCCTGGATGTTTTTGGGGTATGTAGGCTTATATAGGAGGAAGAAGTACGTCGGTGGCCGCCCGTGGGGCCCACGAGACAGGGGCGCGCCCTATAGGGGGGGCACCCTACCCTCTCGTGGCCGCCTCGGCTGCTTCTTGACTTGCACTCCAAGTCCTCTGGATCACGTTCGTTCCAAAAGTCACGCTCCCAAAGGTTTCATTCCGTTTGGACTCCGTTTGATATTCCTTTTATTCGAAATACTAAAATAGGCAAAAAAACAGCAATACGGGCTGGGCCTCCGGTTAGTAGGTTAGTCCCAAAAATGATATAAATGTGTAAAATAAAGCTCATAAACATCCAAAAGGGGTAATATAATAGCATAGAACAATCAAAAATTATAGATACGTTGGAGACGTATCAAACATCCCCAAGCTTAATTCGTGCTCGTCCTCGAGTAGGTAAATGATAAAAAAGAAATTTTTGATGTGGAATGCTACCTAGCATAATTCTCAATGTAATTTTCTTTATTGTGGCATGAATGTTCAGATACAAATGATACAAAATGAAAGTTCATATTAACATGAAAATGGTGATACTTCAAGCATATTAAACAAAGTAATCATGTCTTCTCAAAATAACATGGCCAAAGAAAGTTATCCCTACAAAATCATATAGTCTGGCTGTTGCTCTATCTTCATCACACAAAGTATTTAATCATGCACAACCCCGATGACAATCCAAGCAATTGTTTCATACTTTAATAATCTCAAACTCTTTCAACTTTCACGCAATACATGAGCGTGAGCCATGGACATAGCACTATATGTGGAATAGAATGGTGGTTGTGGAGAAGACAAAAAGGAGAAGATAGTCTCACATCAACTAGGCATATCAACAGGCTATGGAGATGCCCATTAATAGATATCAATGTGAGTAAGTAGGGATTGCCATGCAACGGATGCACTAGAGCTATAAATATATGAAAGCTCAATAAAAGAAACTAAGTGGGTGTGCATCCAATTCACTTTCTCACGAAGATCTAGGGCATTTTGAGGAAGCCCACCATTGGAATATACAAGCCAAGTTCTATAATGAAAAATTCCCACTAGTATATGAAAGTGACAACATATGAGACTCTCTATCATGAAGATCATGGTGCTACTTTGAAGCACAAGTGTGGAAAAAGAGATAGTAGCATTGTCCCTTCTCTCTTTTTCTCTTTTTTTTTCTTTTCTCTTTTTTCCCCTTTTTTTCTTTGGCCTTTCTTTTTTTTCTTTTTGGCCTTTCCCTTTCTTTTCTTTTTGTAAAGTCCGAAGTCCCATCCCGACTTGTGGGGGAATCATAGTCTTCATCATCCTTTCCTCACTAGGACAATGCTCTAATAATGAAGATCATCGCACTTTTATGGATTTACAACTCAAGAATTACAACTCAAAGCTAGAACAAGGTATGACTCTATATGAATGCCTCCGGCGGTGTACCGGGATATGTAATGAATCAAGAGCGACATGTATGAAAATTATGAAGGTGGCCTTGCCACAAATACAATGTCAACTACATGATCATGCAAAGAGAAATATGACAAAAGTAATGCGTGTCATATGAACGGCACGGTGGAAAGTTGCATGGCAATATATCTCGGAATGGCTATGGAAATGTCATAATAGGTAGGTATGGTGGCTGTTTTGAGGAAGGTATATGGTGGGTGTATGGTACCGGCGAAAGTTGCGCGGCACAAGAAAGGCTAGCAATGGTGGAAGGGTGAGGTGCATATAATCCATGGACTCAACATTAGTCAAAAGAACTCATATACTTGTTGCAAAAATCTAGAAGTCATCAAAAATCAAAGTACTACACGCATGCTCCTAGGGGGATAGATTGGTAGGAAAACACCATCACTCGTCCCCGACCGCCACTCATAAGGAAGACAATCAATAAATAAAATTGTGCTCCAACTTCATCACAAAGCGGTTCACCATACGTGCATGCTACGGGAATCACAAACCCCAACACAAGTATTTTTCATGATCACCCAACTAGCATGACTCTAATATCACTACCTCCATATCTCAAAACAATTATCAAGCATCAAATTGATCATAGCATCCAATTCCTTTCAATGATAGTTTTTATTATACCCAACTTGGATCCTCATCATTCTAGGACCAACTTTGTAACCAAAGCAAATACCATGATGTTCTAAAAGACTCTCAAATAATATAAGTGAAGCATGAGAGACTAGCAATTTCTTCAAAATTAAGACACCACCGTGCTCTAAAAGATATAAGTGAAGCACTAGAGCAAAAACTATCGAGCTCAAAAGATATAAGTGAAGCACATAGAGTATTCTAGCAAATTCTAATCAAGTAGGCTTCTACCAAAAGGTGTGTACAGAAAGGATGATTGTGGTAAAATAAAAAGCAAAGACTAATATAATACACGACGCTCCAAGCAAAACACATATCATGTGGCGAATAAAAATATAGCTCCAAGTAAAGTTACCAATGAACGAAGACGAAAGAGGGGATGCCTTCCCGGGGCATCCCCAAGCTTAGGCTTTTGGCTATCCTTGAATATCTTGGGGTGCCATGGGCATCCACAAGCTTAGGCTCTTGCCACTCCTTATTCCATAGTCCATAAAAGCTTTACCCAAAACTTGAAAACTTCACAACACAAAACTCAACAGGAAATCTTATAAGATCCGTTAGTGAAAGAAAACAAAACCACCACATAAGGTACTGTAATGAACTCATTCTTTATTTATTTTGTTGTTAAACCTACTGTATTCCAACTTCTCTATGGTTTATAAACCATTTTACTAGCCATAGATGCATCAAAATAAGCAAACAACACACGAAAAACAGAATCTGTCAAAAACAGAACAGTCTGTAGGAATCTGTAACTAATGCAAACTTATGGAACTCTAAAAATCCTACCAAAATAGTAAGTCCTGTACAATTTGTATATTGATCAGCAGCAAAAAGAATCAACGCAAACGAACGTTTCTGTGATTTAACAAAACTAAATTAGTTCGCGCAAAGTTTCTGTTTTTAGCAGAATCAAATCAACTATCATCATAAGTTATCCTATAGGTTCTACTTGGCACACACACTAATTAAAAGATAAAAACACATCTAAACAGGAGGTAGATGCAAAACTTTATTACTAAACAGGAACAAAAACAAAAAACACAAAGAAAATTGGGTTGCCTCCCAACTAGCGCTATCGTTTAACGCCCCTAGCTAGGCATAAAAGCGAAGATAGATCTAAGTAGTGCCATCTTTGGCACTAAATTCATAAGTAGCCCGCATGATAGATTCATAAGGTAATTTGACTTTCTTTCTTGGAAAGTGCTCCATGCCTTTCTTTAATGTAAATTGGAATCTAATATTCCCTTCATATCAATAATCGCGCCAATCGTTCTAAGGAAAGGTCTACCAAGAATAATAGGGCAAGAAAGATTGCAATCTATATCAAGAACGATAAAATCTATGGGTGCCAAATTTCTATTTGCAACAATGAGAACATCATTGATCCTTCCCATTGGCTTTTTAATGGCGGAATCCGCAAGGTGCAAATTTAAAGAGCAATCATCAAGATCATGGAAACCTAGAATATCACATAAAGTTTTCGGAATCGTGGAAACACTAGCACCCAAATCACATAAAGCAAAACACACATGATCTTTAATTCTAATCTTTATAGTAGGTTCCCACTCATCATTAAGTTTTCTAGGTATAGAAACTTCGAAATTAAGTTTTTCATCATAAGATACCAAAGCTTTATTTTGACTATAAGCATGAGGAGAATTAACAACGGATTGCAACAAGGAAATACAACCTTCTAAAGAACAATTATCATAATCAAATTCCTTGAAATCCGAGATAGTGGGTTCAATGCTATTTAAAGTCATGACCTCTCCAATCCCACTTTTACCAAATTTAGCATCAAGATCTAAAAACTCCGAATTTTTGGGACGCCTTCTAGGTAAAGTTGACTCATCATCAGCCCCATAATTATCAAGATTCATATTGCAAAACAAAGATCTAATAGGAGACACATCAATAACTTTAAGATCTTCATCATTATTTTCATGGAAACTAGAAGAACACGCCTTTATAAAGCAATCTTTCTTAGCACGCAATCTAGCGGTTCTTTCCTTGCACTCGTCAATGGAAATTCTCATTGCTTTGAGAGACTCATTGATATCATGCTTAGGGGAAGAAGATCTAAGTTTAAGAGAATCAACATCAAGCGAAAGTCTATCAATGTTCCTAGCCAAATCATCAACTTTGAGCAATTTTTCTTCAAGCAAGGCATTAAAATTCTTTTGAGAGATCATAAATTCTTTCACACTATTCTCAAAATCAGAGGGCATCTTATTAAAATTACCATAAGAATTATTGTAGGAATTTCCATATATTAGAGGGATTACTAGGGAACGGTCTAGCATTAAAATTTCCTCTATAAGCATTATTTCCAAAACTATTCCTAGCAACAAAATTCACATCCATAGATTCATTATTATTCTCAGTCAAAGTAGACAAAGGCATATCATTGGGATCAAGAGGAGTATTCTTAGTAGCAAACAACTTCATAAGTTCATCCATCTTTCCACTCAAAACATTGATTTCTTCTATAGCATGCACTTTTTTACTAGAAGATCTTTTGGTGTGCCATTGAGAATAATTAGCCATAATGTTATCAAGAAGTTTTGTAGCATCTCCTAATGTGATTTCCATAAACGTGCCTCCCGCGGCCGAATCTAAGAGATTTCTAGAAGCAAAGTTCAAACCGGCATAAATTTTTTTGTATGATCATCCATAAATTCAAACCATGAGTAGGGTAATTGTGAATCATCAATTTCATTCTTTCCCAAGATTGGGCAACATGCTCATGATCAAGTTGTTTAAAATTCATAATATCGTTCCTAAGAGTGATAATCTTAGCGGGAGGAAATACTTAGAGATAAAAGCATCTTTGCACTTGTTCCAAGAATCCATACTATTTTTAGGCAAAGACGAAAACCAAACTTTAGCACGATCTCTAAGTGAAAACGGAAATAACTTCAATTTAACAATATTGTTATCCGTATCTTTCTTCTTTTGCATATCACAAAAATCAACAAATTTGTTTAGATGAGTAGTGACATCTTCACAAGGAAGGCCGGCGAATTGATCTTTCTTAACAAGATTTAGCAAAGCAGTATTGATTTCACAAGACTCAACATCATTAAGAGGAGAAATCGGAGCACTAAGGAAATCATTATTATTGGTATTCGAGAAATCACACAATTTGGTATTATCTTGCGCCATGGCAACAAGTAATCCAACACACAAGCAAACAGAAAAAGGCAAGCGAAAGAGAGGGGAGGAGATTGGGAAAGAGAGGGCGAATAAAACGGCAAGGGTGAAGTGGGGGAGAGGAAAACGAGAGGCAAATGGCAAATAATGTAAATGTGAGGGAGATGAGTTTGTTATGGGTACTTGGTATGTCTTGACTTGAGCGAAGACCTCCCCGACAACAGCGCCAGAAATCCTTCTTGCTACGTCTTGAGCTTGCGTTGGTTTTCCTTGAAGAGGAAAGGGTGATGCAGCAATAGTAGCGTAAGTATTTCTCTCAGTTATTGAGAACCAAGGTATCAACTCCTCAAAAGTCCCACACACCTACACAAACAAACAAAGAACTCGCAACAACTGCAATAAAGGGGTTGTCAATCCCTTCACGGCCACTTGCGAAAGTGAGATCTAATAGAGATAATATGATAAGATAGATATATTTTTGGTATTTTATAATATAGATGCAAAAGGTAAAGATGCAAATAAAAGTAGATTGGAAGCAAATATAACAAGAGATAGACCCGGGGGCCATAGGTTTCACTAGAGGCTTCTCTCAAGATAGCATAAGTATTACGGTGGGTGAACAAATTACTGTCGAGCAATGGATAGAAAAGCGAATAATTATGAGATTATCAAGGCATGATCATGTATATAGGCATCACGTCCGCAACAAGTAGACCGACTCCTGCCTGCATCTACTACTATTACTCCACACATCGACCAACTCCTGCCTGCATCTAGAGTATTAAGTTCATAAGAACAGAGTAACGCATTAAGCAAGATGACATGATGTAGAGGGATAAACTCATGCAATATGATATAAACCCCATCTTTTTATCCTCGATGGCAACAATACAATATGTGCCTTGCAACCCCTGCTGTCACTGGGTAAGGACACCGCAAGATTGAACCCAAAGCTAAGCACTTCTCCCATGGCAAGAAAGATCAATCTAGTAGGCCAAACCGAACTGATAATTCGAAGAGACTTGCAAAGATAACTCAATCATACATAAAAGAATTCAAAGGAGATTCAAATATTTCTCATAGATAAACTTGATCATAAACCCACAATTCATCGGATCTCGACAAACACACCGCAGAAAGAGTTTATATCGAATAGATCTCCACAAGAGAGGGGGAGAACATTGTATTGAGATCCAAAAAGAGAGAAGAAGCCATCTAGCTAATAACTATAGACCCGAAGGTCTGTGGTAAACTACTCACAACTCATCGGAGGGGCTATGGTGTTGATGTAGAAGCCCTCCATGGTCGATTCCCCCTCTGGCAGAACGCCGGCGAAGGCTCCAAGCTGGGATCTCGCGGATACAGAAGGTTACGGTGGTGGAAATTGTGTTTCGTTGGCTCCCTGGATGTTTTCGGGGGTATGTAGGCTTATATAGGAGGAAGAAGTACGTCGGTGGCTGCCCGTGGGGCCCACAAGACAGGGGGGCACGCCCTATGGGGGGGCACCCTACCCTCTCATGGCCGCCTCGACTGCTTCTTGACTTGCACTCCAAGTCCTCTGGATCACATTCGTTCCAAAAATCACGCTCCCGAAGGTTTCATTCCGTTTGGACTCCATTTGATATTCCTTTTCTTTGAAATACTGAAATAGGCAAAAAAACAGCAATACGGGTTGGGCCTCCGGTTAGTAGGTTAGTCCCAAAAATGATATAAATGTGTAAAAGAAAGCCCATAAACATCCAAAAGGGGTAATATAATAGCATGGAACAATCAAAAATTGTAGATACGTTGGAGGCGTATCATCGATCCGCCCAATCTCTGCTTCAAAGTCTTGACAGAGTTATGCATAGCCGGAAAAGTGGTGAGTCGACAGTCAAATAATGAGTCGACGATCGCAAATCAATCGGACGAGAGGAAGTACCTTCAAGCTTCAGGACCAGTTTCTCAGCAAGCCTTCCCAGATAAGCCTCCTGTTCGTCCTTCTTCGCCGTGAGATCTCCAACCTTGTCAGTCAGGGCCTCCTTGTCCTTCTTCAGCTTCGCAACCTCCTTGTTGGCTTCACTAACGACAATCTTCAGCTTGGCGTTCTCCTCTTCTAATGTGCTCACTGAAGCCAACTTCTTGTCAGCAAGCTCTGTTTTCGTCCGCGCTTCCTTCTGTGCTGCGGCAAGGCCATTGTCCTTCTGCTCCAGAGCCTGCTTCATTTTGACTAAAGAAATAACATTCTTCAGTCGACCTTGGAGTTGGCGATTTTCACTACGCACATCTGTTCGAGTGGAGTCACTCGGTTCAAAAGACCAAAAGGAAAAAAGCTATAAGGTGGACAGTCGGCGAGTTATTACCTCCCATAGCAGCAGCATCATCCTTGGCCTTCTGAAGATTCTTCTTGGCCAGCTCCAAGTCAAGGTTAAGGCTGATCTGTTTCTTCTCCAACTCAGCAAATTGGGCCCCGAGCTCACAAGATTTCTGCGGTCATCAAACAAGGCATGTCAGTCGAGAAAAACAAAAGTTAATCTCAGCAAAAAGTGTTCTAAGAATACAGCTGAATCAAAACATCCAACAGTAGTCTCGGGGACTACACCCAGTGGGTGCACTTGGCGTGCCCCCACTGGTCCAGTTTACCACTCAGCATGGTCTGCCCAACATGAGTATGCAAAAAAAATAAAAAAGAAGAGAGATTCTCATACCCCAGCCGACTGCCCGCAGTCGACCGTGGTCTCGGGGACTACACCTAGTGGGTGCACTTAGCATGCCCACTAGTCTGGATTCCACTCAGATCAAACTATCCCACCGAGTGAAAGAACAATGAAGTGACATTCAACAAAGACCCCTGCCACATCAAACATCCGACGACGGTCTCGGGGACTACACCCAGTGGGTGCAATTTGCGTGCCCCCACTGGTTCAGAGATACACTCGACTCAACTTGGTCGACTCAAATAGAAGAGCTATTCAACACTAAGTTAAAGCACCCAGTGGGTGATTGGATGCAAAATGTAGACTTGTGATAGATGCACATAAAAGGTTCCAAAACACTCATCCAGGGACATCTTACGGACAATGAAGCAGCAGCTACAACTACTACATCGTAGCAAGGCAAAAATCAAATTGAGAGACCAGTCAGAAATCAACTGACATTGACATTAACGTGCAGATCAGAGCTAGCGTTGTAGGCAGCCTGGCTGGCCTCGTGCACCACCTTCATCTGCTCCATCATAAGGTTTGCTTGGAGTATGGCTTCCTTGGCGGCGCCCACCGGGTCATCTAGAGTGTGATGTGCAGCAAAGAGCGACGATGGCAGTACAATCGGAGCAGTCACAGGATCTGAAGCATGGAGCTGTGCAGGCGAAGCAGAGACTTGAGCAATCGACGCCGAGGGATGGTCAGTCGACACAGGATTGGAAAAAGAAACAGTGGCCCGAGTCGGATCTCTGGACCGCTGGACCACCGTCTCCGGTGCTGATGTCGACTAAGGCTCCTGGCCTACAGCCATCCTCCTACTCGAAGCCCTGCCCCTCCTTCCATTATTCTTCTGAGGCGCTTCTTCATCGTCGTCTGGAAGTTCAATAACATCTCGTGGGGCTACACAAAATGCAACCATAGGATCTCAATCGATCGACAATTCAGTCGACAAAACAAGTACAAGATTGCAGGATCGTACTAGCTTTGGAAGTAGCCGCATCTTCAGTCTCTTCATCATCTTGAGCCTTGTCAATATCCATGGAAGTCCCAGAAGTTGCAACACTGAAAAAATTCATAACCCACTCTGTCAGAGCAGAAGTATGAGTCAGTAGGAAAACAAAGAAAGACAGAGCACTCACACAGAAGCGACGGGAACGTCCATCTTGATCCTGGGCAAGGTCTTCCGAGGCTTTGAAGGGGTAACCTTGGGCTGCTTGGCGACATTTTCTGACGGCTCCGGAGTCGAAGTCCGAGTGCGCTTATGCACGTGCATGCTCAGAGCCACAACCTTGTTGCGCCCGCCCGCTGGATCATGAGACTGCTTGGATCGGCGCTCTGTGCGGGATGGTGAGTCGACCTCCTCCTCTTCTTCGTCCGATTCATCACTCTCTTCCTCCTCCTCATCATCAGGAGATTGCCAGTCGGCGCTCTCTTCTATGCTATCCGCTCCCTCCTGGACTTGCTCCTGGGCTTGCTCTCCGTTCGTCATCGAATACATCTCGGTATAAACCTGCAAGGCAAGAAGTTAATCAAACATTAGTCAGATTCAAAGACGGTTGCAAGAGAGAATGCAGTACACTCGGTAATAAGGATCATACCTTGTCCAGCTGGTTGTCGGCGTCGAATGGATCGACTCTCCTGGCCCTCCTGGGGTTATCTTTGTTTCTAGTAATGCTCTTCAGCCAAAGGGCCACCATCTCGTCGGGGACCTCCTCTGGGTGCACCCGAGCAGTGTCATTGGAGCCTGAATACATCCACATCAAGTGATCATGGGCTTGGAGCGGCTGGATGCATCGACTGAGAAATACTTCCAATAATCCATGCCAGTTACGCCCTGACGGACCAACTGAACTACCCTCTCGACTAACATGTTGATCTCTACTTTCTCCGCTACGGTCACAATCAGTGAAGAAGGTGGCTGGACTCGATCTAGGGTAAAGGGAGGAAGACCGGTCGACTGACCGGGGGTCGGAATGTCCTGGCACTAGAACCAGGCCGACTGCCAGCCCCTAACCGACTCAGGAAGTGTCATAGGGGGAAAGGTGCTCCTCTTCCTCATTTGAATCCCTAAACCCCCGCACATCTGAATCACGTGCGTCCTCTCGTCAGTCGGATTTGCCTTCTTCACGATTTGGGAATGAACTGTGAAAATATGTTTGAAGAGACCCCAGTGCGGTCTACAGCCCAAGAAGTTTTCGCACATAGAAACGAATGTAGCAAGGTATGTGGTGGTGTTGGGAGAGAAATGGTGAAGCTGAGCACCGAAGAAGTTCAGAAAACCCCATAAGAAAGGATGCGGGGGAAGAGAGAAACCACGGTCGACATGGGTGGCAAGGAGGACGCACTCACCCGCCCGCGACTGAGGCTCTATCTCGTCCCCCGGCAACCTCGAATTCCCGTAGGCGATCAAGCCCGTGGCGGCCAGATCTTCCAGATCCTCTGGCCGGAGCATGGATCGGATCCAGTCTCCTTGGATCCAACCAGGCGGCAACCCGGACCTCAGCGATGATCCCCGATTCGTTTTCTTGTCCTTCTCCGTCGTCGTCGCTTTCTTCGCGTGCTCAAGTGCCACCGTCTTATCCTTCACCATTGTGGCGGGCTGCGCACGGGCGGAGCGGCGGTGTCGTGGGCGAAAGAGGACGCGGTGGAGAAGCAGAGGAAGAAGAAGGGGAATGAGAGCGCACTGTGCAAATGCATCAGCCTCGACGCCTTTTATGGGCCTACTTCCGAGTGGCTGACGCGTGGGCCCGAGCGATCCTGTCAAATCCCGCAACAATCGCGCACCGGATACGTGGCGAAAAAGGTGGCGCAAAAATCGAGGCGCTCATGTCTATCCGTCCCGTTTACTGCGGCGCGCTCCGCCTCGCGCGCTTCCCCAAATATTCGAATCCCGTGAGATCTGGGAACTGCAGCAACCAATCGCGTCGAAGATTTCACACCATATCAACACTCGAAGATTGCCAACACAAATTCACTCGATGACCTCTGAATCGATCAAGGCGACTGAAATGAAGTCAAGGTTTCAGCATGAACCTTGAGCTCAACAAGAATGCCTATGAAGCATAAGAGTCGAGTCAAGGTCAACTTCAACTCTCTTTTCACTCGGATCTCAATCCATTCGGGGGCTAATGACGATGCCATAGACCTAGGGTAGGGTCATGGACCTGACCTATACGCCCTACCCAAGGTCACTACCCTGGAAGCAAGGACATTCAAAGTATAGCAAGGAGTACCGATTGAAGCCATCGGGTGCAATCCACTCGATTAGTCATCTCACTCGGGTACCCCCAATTTCACTCGACCTGGATGAAGTCATTCGACCATACAGGAAATCACTCAGAGTACAGAAGATCTAGAGTCACTCAGGATGACAACGGTCAGGCGTTCACTATGTAGTCTTAAAGATCATTAATAACACTTTATAGCCGGCGTTACCAGTAATGCCCTACCTTAATGTACATTGAACCCCTGTAACGGAGGACGGCTAGGGTCCTGGCGCACTCTATATAAGCCACCCCCCTCCTCTGGGACAAGGGTTCGCACCCCTTGTAACACACTCCCATATTCCAATCGACCGCCTCAGGGCACCGAGACATAGGGCTTTTACCTCTTCCGAGAAGGGTCTGAACTCGTAAACTCGTGTGTACAACCTCGCTGTAACTTAGGCCTCGCCTCCTTATACATACCCCCTACTCTTACTGTCAGACTTAGTGCTTAGGCCTCGCCTCCTTATACATACCCCCTACTCTTATTGTCAGACTTAGTACCACGACAGACACTCTTGAGTTTCTTTCAAGAGGAACTCAGCGAATGTGCAACATTGCCGAGTTTCTTCTTGATGTCTGAGTTCCTTTTGTGTGGCACTAGACAAACTGTGATGTTTGCCGAGTTCCGAGTTTCTTCTTGATGTCAAGTTCCTTTTGTGTGGCACTGGCAAACTGTGATGTTTGCCGAGTTCAATTATCAGCAAACTCAGCAGACACCTTACACTGCCGATCTCGCAATCAGTTGAACTCCGTGAAAACTTAGATGTGCATGCATGTCACCAAGAATTATTGGAAACGAACTATACCATAAATGTCTGGCACGTACCCCCTCCGTTCCTAAATATTTGTCTTTCTAGAGATTTCAACATGTGACTACATACAGAGCAAAATGAGTGAATCTACGCTCTAAAATATGTCTACGTACATCCGTATGTTGTAGTCCATTTGAAATGTCTAAGACAAATATTTGGGAACGGAGGGAGTATATTACATAGTGTAGCTAGGCTGGAACCTAGAAAGAGATGTGCTGGCGACTAGAGATAAGATCAAACTCATCTAGCGGTTAAAGGAGCTATAATTCCCGACTTGCACGTCACAATGTACCGGCGACAAAACGTTCTACAAGACTGTAGAAAATTAAACCAGACATTGCTAGTAACCGCACACCTTCAAAAACTATTCCACGAACGCGGGTTCCAAGGATTCAGTAGTGCTGCAATGCAGTTTCCTACACCTAAATTTGATCCCAGTCAATAGAGCCGTGGTTTTCAAAACTGTAACCAGGTTGCCGTAGACGGTTGCGACCCAGTTTGCTCATCGTGGCAAGGCCTGAAAGCAATGCATCACAATTTTTTAGCACGCATGGGGTCTGAATACTGAAAAAGACATTATGTAGCAGTTCAAATTACTAGTGAAAATTTTCTCGAAAAAATTGCTAGTGAAAAGGAAAGGTGTGAAAGCTTGTCAGGAAGTGAAACTAAGCTGTTACCTTGGATGACTTTGTAGAGTGACGACGACCACCTATCAAGCGGAACCTCATACTCGGTGAGCGATTCCTCGATTTCGGTATTGTGCTTCCCTTCAAGGACGCTGTGCAGGGTGATTACTGCATCCTTTGTTTTCCTGAGGATGTTATTTCCCTCGGCAGCCTCCAACGAGAGGAGGTCACTGTGGGATGACGCGAGGCTAGCAGCAAGCGCAAACTGGGCAGCAACAGCCCATCGGTTAGACGCAGCCCATTTCCTCTGAGTATCTTGCAACTCATTTTCTTCCTTTCGCAGCCGTTCTTCACCATTTCCAAGCACAAGAGACTGTTGGATTTTTCACAGAATGTTTGAATCAAAAATACATATCAATGTTCGCACTGAAAGTAGGCCAACTATGTATACTACTTGAGCCAAGGAATAGACAATGGATTGCGTGCAGTAGTCCAAGTTAATGACGATAGTCATCATTAGCTCTGTTCTATGCACAAGTGCATAGACAAGATTATAGAAAATAAATATGGTATCATCTGCAGATTACCTTAAGATACTCTGCATTGCTAGGTCCTGTACTCTGAACCATCTTGGAGAAAGCACTTTCCTCGTTGCTCACAAGATTCTCAGGGGTGTCAAATTCCGAAATCTGAAACAAAAAGTATTACCTTAAACTAAGTTTGAGTTGTGTGAGGCAAAGTGGCAAACAGAATAAATCATGCAAGTATGACTGAATATGAAAAAAGAGCAGTATATATATAAACTTCTTCAGGTGAAGTGAACAGATCTACTTGCAGCAATCTATCTCACAGCTTGTAAAATATTAAGTATATAATACACCCTTGAACTCTTGTTAGAACCCAAAAAACGTCCACACCCCAGCTAGCAAATCCCAGCTTTGACTGGCATGAAATAAAAATGACATGAATATACTAGCATACAAATTCAAATGAGACGCATGTACAAGAGTGAAAGAACAAAAGCTGTACACAGGCACATGCCCAAGTTACGGCTGTGTGCATCCTGGGATGCAGAAGCCGGGATACTCCCCTTTTTGAAAAAACAGACACATGCCCAAGAATGAAAGAGCAAAGCTCTATTCAGTATCATACCTTCCCAGAACTTAGAATAAGCAACCTGTCACAGTCGATGACGGTATTCAAACGGTGAGCGATTATAAGCATTGTACAACTCTTGAATTCTTCTCTGATTGTCTTCTGTATAAGAGCATCAGTTTGAACATCAACTGCTGCTGTTGCCTCATCAAGAACAAGTATCTTTGCCCTTCGTAGCAATGCACGAGCTAAACTCAGCAACTGCCGCTGTCCAACGCTAAAATTTTCACCGGCCTCAGAAACCTGTTAACAGAGTGATGCTCAGTAAGAACTTTCGATATTGATTATTCTTGAAAGAAAAAGGGAGCTATTGTAAAAGGTGGTAAAAGGAACCAATGTCTGGTCCAAATGTTTATTCCGCATTAAATTCTCTACCATGTCAAAATAGCAGTAGTCTATTGTTTACTGTTTAGCAACCCCTTTCTAACATTGTAAACAAACTCCTAGAACTACATAGATTGACAAATGCTTACCAGTTCCATGTGCCACAGTTAGTCTGGCACCACAAACTGATAAATTTGTGCAAGAACTTATCATTTGTCAGAAGGACAGATTTTTTTTTCTTCGAAAAGGGGACTACCCGGCCTCTGCATCACACGATGCATACAGCCATATTATTAAACATGAATCAAGTTCCAGTCACCGAGTGGCAGACAGTAAAACAAATAAAGAACAGGATATCAAAGAATATATTAACAGTATAAGATAAATATGTTAACAGGATATCAAAGAATATATTAACAGCTTACCTCAGCATCTAGTCCTAGAGCATTCCTCCTTATGACATCTTTCAGATGAGCCCTTTCAAGAGCCTCCCAGAGATCCGCATCATTATGCTCGCTGAAAGGATCCAGATTAAATCGAATAGTACCTGGATAGCCATACATTAAACAATCATTCAAACAAATAATTGAAGTCATCGGAAGAATAAGCTAGAAACGCATATTTGGATTTCTGTACAGAACTATTGTACTAATTTACAAAAAGCACATATGAAGATCTTATATGTATAGTAACAAACCTGAAAACAGGACTGGTGCCTGTGGTATTATTCCTAACACTTTCCGCAGATCCCAAATTCCAAACTTAGAAGTATCACAATCATCAATCAATATTCTCCCACGCTCCAGTTCCACGATACGGAACAGAGCATTAAGCATGCTAGATTTACCAGCACCTGTTCTGCCAACTATTCCTACCTTCTCACCTCCATTAACAATGAATGATATTCCATGAAGAACAGGTGGAAGTTCTGGTCGGTACCGAAGCACAACATCTTCAAACTTGATGATACCAGATGATGGCCAACCAGGAGGTGGCCTGTTATCCTCAATGACAGGAGGAGCCTCAGAAGGCAACTCAATGTATGTTCCCACACGTTCAACAGCATTCATACTATTTTCAGCAAGACTAGCAAGACGAAGAACAGCTGTGAGCAGATTGGTGATATTGAGGGTATAAGTAAGAAGAAGACCCATCGTGGAAGCAAAAGCCTTCTGATTCTCTGCTCGTTGGTTTTGCATCACAGCAAATGTTGCCGTGAACCATATCATGATGCCACCCAATGTTTCCAGCCGGATGGCTAGCCACCTATTTGAACTCAGGTTCACGAGTGTGAACCTGATGTTGTTGTCCATTGATTTCCCATTGATGTTTGACATTCTATCGTAGGCTTTGTAGGCACGGATTGTTGACAGACCATTTAATGCCTCTGAAAATTGGGCATACACAGGAGACCTAGTAATAGAATCCATGCGCTTTACCTCGCGTGATGTAGTCTGAGGAAACAAGGTTATAAAGTGTCAAGAAGGTACACGTAAAAACAAAAAATACAGTTGCTTGATTGTCATCTCGCATGAAATTACCTGGTAATAAAGGTAGGCTGCATAAAATAAAATGAGAAGTGGCATGATAGCCCAAAGAGACATAGTGCTGACAACACCGATGAGAACAAATGTTGAGAGCAACTGAGATATTTGTGCCATAAACAAGTTGACAAAGACAGCAAGATTCCTATCAATGTCACCCAAATCCTTCGAAAATCTGTTGATGATCCGTCCAAGTGGATTGGTATGAAAAAATACCATGGGAGCTCTTAATATAGACCGGAGCATGTAGTCATGCAACCTCTTGGCTGCTCGAAGACTTGACGTGATCAGCCAGTAAGAATTCGTGAGAGTGACTAGAACCTAAACCAAGATATTGTCAATTTGTCAGCTCGCGCGTGATCAATCACACACACACAAAAAGAAAAGGTGGAAAAAGAAAAAGCAATGAGTATGAGTACCTGCCCAAAAGAAAGAATGCCAAAGATTAAGTTGTAGTAACCAGGGCCATGGATTTTCAGAGAACCCTCATCAGTCCAAATGCTCAACCATGTGCTACTTGAAATCCTTAGAGTTTCAGTCAGTGTATAGCACAAGAAGAGAACGAACACCGCCCAAATACCCCCCATTGCATTTTTGTAGCTGCAAAATGAACATAGTAAGTAAGCATATTTTCTAGGGCTTTATGATCTATTATGAAGTCTTATAAGAAATTTAAAGGCACCAAAGATGCTACCAACCTAATTGATATCTATACATTGATAAAAATAATTTAAAAAGCACTGAGCTTCAGGTAACATAGAGAATGCTAATATACATATATGCATAATCATCAGCCTACTTTACACTTTTTTGGACTCTGTATTACACATCAAATATGAAATTGCATGGTAGTAGCTTTTACCGTGAAAGGACCTTCGTACTGACAACTCCAGTTTCACGTTCCTCTTGCTTAATAAGAACAGATTTTCCCTGTTTTGTTTTACTTGAACTATCCTGGCTCTTTTGCGGACCACCATCAGCTATTACAACTTCCCCATTTCCAGTGTGTTTTATGCCGTCCTGTGATTTGCTTTCGTCTTGTTTCTCTTCTGTTTGTTCCTCCATCTTTCCAGCATTTTCCATAAGTTTTTTGAACTGCTCCCCAGTGTTACTAAGTTCATCAAACGTACCCTCCTCTTTAATTACTCCATCATGTATTAGCAGAATTTTATCCACGTATGGCAGAAAATGCAGCTGATTAGTAACAAGGACCCGAGTTTTGTGTCGTAGCTCTTCTTTGATACATTTATCAAACACCTGCATTCATAAAGGACAATTAATAACATTATGTAGTAGTATTGACACTAAGGAAGAAAGGCCATGGATGAATATCTACACAAGCACCAAAAGCATGGCTCTGATACATGCCGAAACAATGCCACAAAACGTCTCTGATGGTTTTATTTTATTTGACATACCCAAAATATGGAATAAACTAGGGTAAGTCGTCCAACATTTTTCTCTCATTCCGGACTTTAGTTCTATATATACACTATAAAGTGGGAGTTCAAGTAACTACATGAATAGTGTATCCATTATATATTTTTAAGCTAGGATGTTATATCTTGGGTATCTGTTGATATCAAGTTAAAATTTATACAACAATGCACATGTCTTAACTCTTTCTGAAGAAAGATTGGCAATGTCTAAAACGCCCAATACTGTCTTAGGGCCACCTAGGTATGAAGAGATCAAAACAAAAGGATGAATGAAATCAACCAAAGAAACACCATCACCAACTCCTAATCGTCGAGACTGTCAGTACGCAAAGATTAAAAAATAGAAAGCATCACAGCAGAATCAAGATGAATGCACCTGTCGACCAACATGGGCATCTAATGCACTCAGTGGATCATCAAATAGGTAAACATCTGAATCAGCATAAACAGCTCTTGCCATTGAAACTCTTTGTTTTTGCCCCCCACTAATATTAACTCCCCTTTCTCCAATTTCTGTTAGATCACCACCCTGAAACATGGACAAGAAAATCCATTATTTGGCAGTTGGTAGGTAAAAGAAACAAAGTAGACTGTACCAAGACACAATTCGAATATAACCAGCCAAAATGAAAAACTAGAAAGGTGTCCTCTAGCAAGGTCACTTCACCAAATGACTAACTAGATTTTTCAAAATTATACACATTGATTTTCGTAAAGTGGGATAGTTGGAACTTGGAACTTACTGGGAGCAGGTCAAGGTCATGTCGTAATGAAGTAGCATCTATTGCTCTCCCATAGCTTGGAGGTTGGAATGGAGACCCAAACAATATGTTATCCCGGACCTGTAGATATCACATAAAATTCTCCTTACAGTCATAATGGGTTCGATTAGCAGAACAATAGCAATAAAGATATTGTATCTCACGGTAGCATTGAAGATCCATGAAACTTGAGGAACATAAGCCACCGATCCATGAATGACCACCGAGGTATCAGACCCTGATACTGGTGGTATTTCACCAAGCATTGCAGAAATAAGAGAAGTCTTCCCCTCCCCGGTGCTTCCTACTATTGCAACTAAACTGCCGACAGGCACGTCCAGGTTGACATTTGATAGTGTTGGTCGCTCGGCCTGCCAATGTTTGAAATTTTAGTTCTCAAGCAACATCATAGAATAATAGGAGAACTAGGAAAATGGAAATATCTTCATATCGCAACTGATGGGGAATAGCACCGCTCAAAATAACCATCAATTCCTTATGAACTAAAATACATCTTCTCGCCTATCCATTAATTAGCTGCTCTTTTGCAGTTGTCATTCTGGTAGGAACCGGATCCCTACCAGGCCATGGTCTCAGGTTGTAGGGGTGGAAGGAGGGACTGCGTGGAGGAAGGCGTGGTCGCCGGCGCTGGGGCGCCGTCGTTGCGTGCGCACGCGCGCGAGAGAGAGAGCAGGGCGGCTGCTAGGGTTAGGTCTCCCGGCTCCCTAAGGAAGCCGAGCAAATATGACTGCTTCTTGCTTAATCCCAAAAAGGGTCCTTACACGAGTTTATATAATCCTCCTAATAAGATAATTGGGCTAAGCCCCTAATAACGATAAGATAAACTGGGCCACAACTAACTGGGCTAAGCTCCTAATATGCCAGTCATAACACATTCCCATTAACAAAGCATGCTAGGCTGCTAGACTATGACTACTCTATTCCCATGTCAAGCAGTGTGAATGTTTTCCTATAAATAATATCTGGGCCACAGAATCAGAAGATTCGTGTTCAATGTAAAGTTGCATGTGCAATAGTAGAATAAGAACATTGACAAGTAGGAAAACTCATCTGGCCTAATATACCTGCAATTCCCATGAAAAGTTTCCATTCTTAATAGAAATGGCTGGAAGCTCAGGATCAATAGGTGGATTTGGCAGAAGTATTCTCTCATCAGCCAAGAGGAGATCTTCCAGTCGTTTCAATGAAACCTTACTGTTAACAGCCTGTTGAATTGAAATGAAAAACAATTAGCAAACCAAGTCAAGCCATCATTTGTTTGCAATAAAAATGCTAACTACAGCAATTAGCTATCTATGTCTGCCACAGACAAATGAAATTGAAGGAATAGAAAAATCATCAATGTCTAATAATCCAAAGATACTTGTTAACATGTCAGTATTTTGCAAAATAACTTCATGAAAACAAGATTTGCATCATTTTGCTCACCTGAGTTATCAGATTTGGCAGCAAAAAAAGTGGGAACCTTAACACTGCAAATAGTGAAAGAGAGGTAAACGCCTTTGCTGCTGTCAACTCACCCCCCAACAGAGAGTAAACACCAAATGAAACCACCGTGACAACGACAGGAATACTGTTGAGGATAAAGCTATTCAGCTGCAACAAGCAAGGAAAAGTAAGGAAAAAGGGTAACAGGCAAAGATTAGTGAATGCAAAAACTCTCAGTTCTATTTTGAAGTCAAGTAACAGCACTAATTTAAAGTAAACCCCGTAGGATTAAGAACCACCAATAGAGTTGGTGCTATAGCACGGAACTCCGATTCTCATTTGGCAACAAAGTCCGTGTGACAACCAACATAAAAAAGAACTGACAAATACACTGCACAATGAAGCTTGAAACAAGTGAAAGACAACTTATCTCCAAGAACCTTATGCAAGTAAAAGAGGACCATACCGCGTCAAGCAATTGAGCACTGCGAAACCAGGAAAGCTCATCGTCACGGATGTCCTGCACCTTTGACTGGAAACTTTGCTCCCAAGCATAACATCTAAACAAGGAAACAGTTGGGACAGTTTATACCAAAATGTATTATACAAGTATTAATACTGATGAAAGTGTAAGTAGATGTAAGCATACTTGACTGTATCCATCGCAGCTAATATTTCATTCATGAGACTGATTCGTCTGTCAGTCCTTTGCAACCCTTCCTTGGTAAGTTTTTCCATTTTGCTTATGATAACTGTCTGATAAAATAAATACACAAAAAATTTCAGCCAGAACAACCAATGTTGAAAGCATAAAATGTGTATTTAAAATTGAAAGAGATAAGAGTAAAACTACTATAATTTAAGGGAGATATATCATTCTTATGAATGGAATATGGTAGTGATATCCAACTGCAAACTGTCCAAACGGCATTATTGGCTTAAAGGGGAAAATATAAGCAGTAAAATGGATTGAACCATGATTAAGGAGTTCAATTGTGACCCCAAGTGAGAGAACTGCTTCAACCACTACTCATTTTGGATATTACTTATTGCAGCTTTGGTCAACTCCAATCTACATATTGGGATAAATACACAGAAAAAACATAACCAGAAGTTTCTGAGATAGGAATTCGGCATGTTCACAGCTATTTCCTCCGTTCCTAAATATGTCTTTCTAGAGATTTCACTATGGACTACATACGGATGTATATAGACGTAGTTTAAAGTGTAGATTCACTCATTTTGCTTCGTATGTAGTCCATATTGGAATCTTTAGAAAGACTTAGATTTAGGATCGAAGGGAATAAATGATTACATGAAGGCTATAATATGAACTCTAGGCTCTGCAAAAGAATCTATATATGAAAAACATCTTTCTCTAACATAAGTAGCAGCCAATGCCATCATGAATCACGTATTAGTAATGCTTGGGACTAGAACAGAAGGCATAGAAATATGTAACACACGAGTTTTCATAATTGCCCATGCCTAAAGAGAAATATACCTGAACTGGGAACAAAAGAGCCAGCATGATGGCACCGACAAGTGCTGCAGGACCTAGTTGTGCATATAGCAGGACCATGGCAATAACAATGCGAAAAGGAGCTGACCACAGATTGTGAAGTTGCTGGCATACTTGCTGCAAATATAAAGATAAAATTAGAAGTGTGCAAAGTGAGACAAATTATCAGCATCCATGGTATGTATGCACTAAATTTCTCCCTCCTCCCTAACATAGAAACAATAACTGAGTCTTAACGACATACCTGCAGGGACTCCGCGTCGGTTGAAATCAAATTTGTAATCCTTCCAGAAGCAAACTTCTTGCGACTATCATTTGTCAGTCGCAAGGACTTACGGAAAACAGCAGCAATCTGTGGAACATCAGAAAACCACAAACTTCTATAAAACTGATGAAATGATTCTTGAAACATTGGAAGAAAGTAGGTCCACATGTCTAGTGTGTTCTTTGGACTTGTTATATGAGTCTGTCATATAAATTTCTAGTTTCTTGTGACTGAAAGGCAGTGCTCTTGTCAGTTTCCCCGGCAAAAGTAACATATGTCTATGCCTATAAGTAGTGTAACAAAAAATTTAATGTAGAAATTAGAAGTTTGGAACAGGGTTTCTTTTGCTGCACACTAAATATATTATAAGCCTTTGCTGAAAGCCTGGAAGTACTACATTTCATAAGTGGATGACAACTAACCATGTGTCTTTTAGGGCAGCTGAGACAGCTAAGCTAGTTTATTTGAGGGAAAGTAAACTACTAAATCACGAGGTAAGACATGTCTTGTTACATGAATCAGGAACTGCAAGCCCCATATCAACATATCAACCATAAGTAGAAATGAGAGTGACAACGAAACAAAGTTGGACAAGGGATTCAGTGATTTCCTGTTGACTCTGCCTCTTAACAGAAAGCTAAAAAGCATGTGATGTAATTTTTAGGCTTTGATATATAAGACTTACCAATGTAGACCTCAATCGGAAACCAGCCCGCGTGACATTCTGAAAGTACTGTGCTTCAGCAAGAACTCCCAGTAACTGAAGAATGGTACAGAAAGTTATAAAGGATTTTTTTTTTCAAGTCACAAGCAGCATCTTGGAGTTCAAGTGCACGTCATTAGCAAAGAAATACAATGTACAGCATGCAAGAGACGAAAATAGTCCATACCACTCCAGCAAAGATTGAGAAAGCATAGATGTACCCATTCCAAGAAGGATCGCCTTTTTGCATAGACTGCCAAAATCACCAACCTTTAGTGGCACACAGAACTAATAATAGTATCTCTACTAGGTGAGAGCAAAGGGAATTAAAAAAAATTAGGATGTACTCCCTCCATATCAAAATATAAGACGTTTTTTGACACTGTCATAGTGTCAAAAAAGGTCTTATATTATGATACAGAGGGAGTAGCATCTAAGATATGCAAGATTTCTCAGTGTGTTCTAACTGTGGTAGTTTGAGTAAAACAGAGCATTTTGCCGTAGTGACTCTGAAATGTCATGAAAGGAGAAGCATACCTCTAACAAGAGGCTCAATACGGTTGGGCCAACGAATTGAGAAGCATCATTGCCAATCTACAAATTGGGAGGGGACATGATTATCAGATTAATACAAAATAATTGTGATTGACTCAAACTAATACAAAAACTGAACTGAAGGACAGATCTTCTAAGATAACAGCCTAGATATTTATGTACACACCTTAAAAAATCCTCCTAGCCAGAACCTTGAAAGTAAGAAAAATAATAAATGTTAGCACAAACCAAATAGCAAGTAGCTGCACCCCGGAATTTTTGAGAAATATAGGTATCATATGTACAAATTTACCTTCCACCGAGGCTACTATGGAGAGCTCGTAGCAGCCAAGGTTTTGGTTTTTGAAGTTCATCATTCCAGCATTTCTGAAATCTGAGACAAGATCCGAATGTTAGATTTGCATGTACAAAAGTACTCATTTCAGTCAAAACAGTTGTGGAGCATACCGGCTATACAATGTTTCAGTCTCATCCCAATTATCTAGTTTCCAAATATCATTATCAGTGATGGGCCTACTGTATCCTTGTTGCATTAGAGGAGTCATCCATGAAAAGAATATCCCTATAAAAAAGCATCAAGGCAAGAAAATTTACATTAATAAACTTCTAGAGAGGTCATGAGGGTAGAAAATGTGAGTATCTGACAGTGTGCAATGATTTATATCTACTCACAGGAAAATATATTGGCATGCCTTTCGGGACAAATCTGCTCCCCTCCTGGCAGAGGTTCATAATCAGTATTATCAACAAGCACCTCACTCCTGATTGGAGTATAACCCAGGTAGGGATCCAAGCTAGGCAGATACACCAGCATAAGAATTCCAAATATGCACTGCAGAAAATGCGTTCAGTATATATCAGAGATCGCGGTAGGGCATATTTTGGCTAAGTATGAGTTTTACCGTGATATTTTTGTAAACTATTACACAAGTTTTTTTTTATTTTTACTATTATTTTCTTGTAAATAACAAATCAAGCAGTATCAAACATAATACATATATTAATGGATCATCTATTGGTCAAAGCTTGAAATTGGGTAGTGAAAATACGCCTTCCATGAAGGAACTGAGAGAGTAGACAACAAAAGAGGCAAACCTGGCATATTATCTCGCTGCAGTATAGGTAGAATATTGAACTGCATAAGCAAAGTAAAGAAGTTAGCCTACATATATAGAGATCTAAACAGGGTAACTCCTTGGGTTACCATCCAATAAGCTTCATTAAGTACTTACTATACCTTGAACTGTAGTAATGCCTCACTGGAAGCACAAGATTGAACATAGCAGCTTCACCAACCAATACATATATGACCACAAACCGGATGTACCATCTTAACTCGGTGATGTAAATTTTTGTCTCCAGCAATAGCATTATAAGCATACAGCACCAGGCAGCAGACTCGATGACCAGTGAAGTAATCTGTACACAGGGAGAGCTTCAAGTAACTAAAAAGGGTAACGGGAACAAGTATTTGGTACAAGTAAAGGTCTGAAAGCAGAGCATATAATATAATGCCACTGACAAACTATTGTCAATGCTTAACTTTAGATAAATGGTTATGCATTCGGCTTTTATCTGCATATTGCAGATGGCACGTAACTAAACCCCATATCATTTTGCAGCAGAAAAAAAATGAATCACATTCCGAGTGACTTGTGAGATGAATACCAAACACAATATATATTCCCTCCAATGCAATCTATTGCTACACAGTTCTCAACAAATATAATTGCCATTTCAGCATACAAATTAAGCAAAGATTTGACAGCGATGATATGAAGCATTCTCACCTCAAATGGAGCAAGGCCAGACTGCCCATCCAAGTTCATGATGGAGGTACCCGTGGCGATCCTGTACAGCGGCTCTGCTATGCAGTGCACAACAAGCAGCCCAAGCAGATAGTTGTAGTACGGCGAGCGTAACTTGTACCTCTGCACCTTGTAGTCTTTCGTCGTCCTCCATGTCCGATAGAAGCAAACGCCAAAAAGTGTGAGGTACGAGATGCACACCACCAGGGTGTCAATGCCGCAGGGTGTGTATGCACCAAACGCGCTTTCGACGGCATGAGACCATGCCCCATCCTTCACTGGCTGACAGTACCACTCCAGTGGTTTGAACCCCATCTCAACGCTTCTCTTAGCAACCCCCCCAGTCCTCGCTCAGTTCTTATCTTCCCCTGAATTCATGAAACGAAAGCAGAGAATTCAGCCAATGACCTGCAATATATCCTACAAACGTGCCCGATTAAAATGCACAGAACCACTACAATAGCGGCGCGATTAGCAGAAAACCACCACTTTAGAAAACGTCGCACTTTCCACTGCACCGTAAACGCTGAGTTGGAAGAAAAAAACTACCACATGGGCATGTTGACCAGGTCTTCTTCTTCCTCCTCCCATCACTCTCTCTCTCTCTCTCTCTCACTCTCACTCACACACACACACACACACACATTACATCAAACACATCGTGTGCGTCCGCGAGCAGAGGCAGCAGATTAGTTCCTCATGCTGTCGCGACAGGAGCAGTAGCAGAGGGAGGGAGATCAAGGAAGCGAGCTGGTCCCGGATCCACCACGGCCATGGCTAGATCAAGGATTCGCTCGGGGCCTCTCCAACCTGGGCCTTCACAGAGGTCGCCATGGAGCTGCTCGGGACGCCGCTGCTCCGACGCCATGGAGCTCCTCCTCCTCCTCCTCAAGAACGCCATGGAGCTGCCCTTGTGGGCGCCGAGGTGGAAGGTAGTCCTGGCGGCGCGCGCACGGACGGGCCCCTCGGGATGGGGGGCTTCCGAGTTCCGGCTGCTCCGGTGACCTGGCGCGGGGAGGGCACCATGGTTCGCGGCAGTGCGACGAAGGTCATGGAGCATGTGAGTAAAATGAACAGGACGCCATGGAGGTGGGGGAGCGCGCCGCTGCACTACGCCGCCACTCTGCTCGCGGATGCACACGAAGTGTTTGATGTAATGTGAGGAAGAGAGTGAGGGGAGAAGGAAGAAGAAGACCTAGTCAACATGTTCCTCAAAAAAAAAAATGTTCATGTGGCTGTTTTTTTTTTCTTCCAACTTAGAATGGCGGGCGGCCCGAGTGGTTAGTGATATCAGCAAAGTGTTTAGCATTAGCCGTCAGTGTATTTTGTCGCTGTCAATTTTCTGATGCTGTGCAAAGTGCTAATTGCACGGCTATTACGGTGATTATGTGTATTTCACTCAACGTGCTCAGACGGTACAACACTCCGAGGAATTCCTGCGAGCCTTTGCAACTTTAAGCACTAACTAAAGGCTTAGAAACGGAACTTTTCTCTGCGCCGAGTTATCTTCGTAACACTGGGTACGCCACTGCCCACCGTCAAAGCCCCACCCTCTCTCGTGCTCCCTCACCGCCGCTTCCGTTGGCACTGTGCCGCGGTAGAGGGGCCGCTGCCAGACAGTGCTGGGGGTGGCTCCTCCCCAAGGTGGCGTTAGCGGCCCTCGATCTCCGCTATGGGCTGCTATGGTCTTGGATCCGGGGTGAAAACCCAAGTTTTGCCAGTGTAGGAGACGACGGTGGGTATGTCGCTGCACCTTCTTGGAGGCATCACCTTTTGGAGACCAAGACCATGGTGGTGCCCACGGGAGCTGCGATTTGTGCTTTCACGGCTCCATCGGTGAGGATGGTGCTAAGCAGAGGCAGCAACCTAGGTTTGCGATGTTGCGATGGCCCCATGAAGTAGGGTTATGGCTTGGCTTGGCTTGGGTGGCAATTTGGTGTCGCACAGGGTGTCATGTCCTTCCGGCGCGGCATGACTTGAATGCGGCGGCGTTGTCCCCGGATATTAGCGTGGGGGTTGTGGTTTGCGAGCGGATGTCCTGTGTAGCGTGGGCTGCAGGATGTCAAGGTCGTGTGGTGATGTGGATCTAGTTGTGTTGGGGATGTGGAGGCGGCGCCCCGCAGGGCGGTGTTGGCAGAGCATGAAGGGCACATTGTAACATTGGACGTTGGGGTGGCGGCCCTTGGTACATGCGTTTCTCTAGGTGCCGGTTGCTATGGACGGCACTGGCTAGGCTTTGCGCTGTGTAAAATTTGAATATGTTGTTATTTTACCCGTTAACCATGAAGAAACACTTATGCCCGTCCTTTGCGCTTTTTCAGGAAACCTTGCTATTTCTTGAAATCAACCACAATTCAACTTTTAGTGAGTCGAGGAAAAAAGTTTGGGGTTTCAATTAAAAAAAACTACTATTTTCTGAAATAAATGGCAGTCCAGTTTTAAGTGAGTACAAAAATGTTGCGCTGTTTGCCGAAAGCTCCCAAATATTTGGGATAATAAATCAGTAGTCCAAATCAAATGCTTTAAAAAAATATTCATATCTTTTAAACCCCAACTTCAATTTTAACATGTTATATATGCATTTATACTAGAAAAATGTGTAAAATCTGAATATGATAGTATTTTACCCGTTAACCATGGAGAAACACTTCTGCTGGTCCATCGCGCTTTTTTAGAAACCCCCTGCTATTACTTGAAATCAACCCACGATTTAAGTTTTAGTGAGTCCAGAAAAAATGTTTCGGGTTTTGCATAAAATCCCTACTGTTTCTTTAAATAAACCCTCGGTCTAGTTTTAAGTGAGTACAAAAATATGTTTTGTTGTTTGCCGAGAACTCCCTGATATTTGAGATAATCAACCCGTAGTCCATATCAAATGCTTTTAAAAAATATTCATATATTTTAAACTCTAACTCCAATTTTATATATGAAATTAGATTAAAAAAATATGTAAAATATGAATACAATGTTATTTTACCCGTTAACCATTTTTAAAATGCCCTTTAGATGCAAACTTAATCAGTGGCATATGATCCATCTTTCTTTCGTACGTGTGTTGGAAAGAAATCATCAATAACCATGCATGCAGGCCTCCACAAAACCTCTCGCGCGCGTGTGTGTGTGTGGGGGGGGGGAGCAAATTTACCATCTTATGTCAAGAGAGAGAACATGTTTTTATTGTGTGGGCACCGAGGCCACCGTCAGCTAGGGGCGGAAGGAGAATGAGCCAAAACATAGATGGAATGTCATGTTGAACTAAATGACGTGAACCTCTCGAGGTGTTGAGTCATGGTTATTGGATCAGGGTGTGTGATATTTTTTTATTGCAACGCACGAGCTCTTTTCCTAGTCAGTACTCCCTCCGTTACAAAATAAATGACTCAACTTTAGTACAACTTTGTATTAAAATTAGTACAAAGTTAAGACACTTGTCTTGTTACGGAGAGAGTACTTAATAACAAACATAGGATTACCCTATCGTATGGAGATGAAACATAAAGTACGGTCCCAAACCAATTCCAAACTTTGTGTTTTTCTGTAGCTTGGCTCGCCCAGTTCTTTTGTTTGTAGCACCGCCACTACCCGAGGGCCGACACAACAAAATCAGAAGAGCCCAAGTCCCCGAAAAAACCTTAGAAAAAATCAAACGAGAAAAGCATATCACGGCGGCAGCGGGAGGGCGTCGGGGGAGCTCACCTCGCCCGCAGGTCAGACGGAGAAGCGGCGGTGTCTCACTCGGAGCGGCGGCGGCGTCTCGTGCGGTCAGGTCGCGGGCGGGGCCTCTGTCTCTTCTGGTTGGGAGGGTGGGAGGGATGGTGAGACGGAGGGATTATTTATGGGTTTGGATTGGATGAGTGAATGCTGCTGTAGTCTCGCAAATACTGGTAAGAATTGCATCCCATTTTGACGAACGTGGCTGCAAACGTCGCAAGGTAACTAGTATTTGCGACGGTGTTCTTCTTTCATGTAATATTGTAGCCTCAACCAGAAAGTTCAGCGAAAGTTCTGCTGTGGAAAATACGCCTCCAACATCTGGCGACGGCGTGTGGCGTTGGCTACATTTCGAGCATCACCGGTACAACCACGGTGGCTGCTGCACAAAGTCTGAGCCTCTCGGATTATATTATAACCGTGCTGACGATAAATTACAAAGCACAGTCAGAGAGGAAAATAAAATAACGATTTGACAAGTCAAGTGACAACGATCTACGTACAATCTAAGAAAAGAAGAAGAAAAATTGCAACGATCGTCAGCATGGATGTCATGATCGGTCGCAAGAGGGCTAATTCCTCGGGCAAGCTCGAAGTCACTTTCTATGCCAAAAACCCAAAATTCAGGGCGTATTGTATCTTTTTAGGACAAGCTTTTCAACAATTATTACACATCGTGAGTGTATGTGGGCATTTGGAATTGTATTGCGTTAAAAAACAATTGTTGCACATTAGCATATACTTTTTCTGATATAAAATTAATACAATTAAATTTGTGTCCAGAAGTATCTACTTGTGGTCATGATTTTTTTTTTGAGTAACCGGTAAGAGCTCCATTCAATTAGAAGAAAAGAGTGAACCTAGCCTAGCTCAGATGGTCCAGGTCCTAAACTTAGCATTGGTGCTCGCATTTTCTTGAATTTATTCGTTCAGTAGGAGGAGACGTTCTCATCGACTATGGAGGTGCATGTGGTAACTTTCTCAATCTCAAGACGATGTGCTGGCTCAGTCTCTCAGAGAGGCTCATATGGGTTGGGTGTGCATGCGTGTGTTCATAAGTGTGATTGTATGTGCGTATACATGAGCGTCTACTCTTGTACTATGTTCAAAAAAAAAATTTACACGAGGCTTTTTTTAGAGGTAAGCCAAGAGGACCCCAAATACAACAACATATGGACTACTCGCGAACGCGAAAAAAACTTGATATGTGCATACAAATATCCTCTAATGCAAGGTTGTGCCACCTCGCGGTATGTTATCCTCTTGCTAGTGAAGACGAGGCGGTTTCTTTCCTTATGTATGTTCCAAAGTGAATATATCATGACGCCACTACGCTCCTGTCTGAGGTAGCAGCAAGATAACCCTCCCACAACAGGTTAACGGATATGCCAAGATCGGACGGGCTCGGGTAAGGCATCCCATCAGCGGCATTGATGGTCCTTCAAATTTTCTTGTGACAAAGGGTTGTTTCGAGAGATATGTGCAAGTGTCTCATTGGACGCAACGCATAGGCGGTAGATAGGGTAATGAAGCCGTCCACGAATTGCCAAATTCTCAGTTATGAGGTTTCTATCATGCAAGACAAGCAAAGAGCTTGCACTTAGGGTGATCTTGGATTTCCTAACCTTAGTAGGGCCGAAAGGCAAAAGATGACCAGAGAACTGCATCTGGTAGGATGATTTGGTGGAGAATTCCTCGGAGTTTGTCCAGTTCCAATGGATGGAGTATGGGCATGAAGGGTCGATTTCAACGCCCATGGGAGCTGCCAAATATCGAAGAATTCTCAGAGCTGGGCAATGGTGTTCATTCGGGCGACCATGGTTATCCATTTATCTCCATCAAGGTCTCATACACAGTCCTATTCTTTTTGGTTGCAATTTTGAAGAGCTTTGGAGTACGGGCGCATAGGGCTGAATCCCCGATCCATTTATCCTTCCAGAAACAAGCACATATTCCATTTAGATAGTGATAGTAGTGGAGGCTCAGAAAAGATTCATGTCAGAGTTGCTACATGGCAACTCGATGCCCACCCAAGGCCAGTCAGGGTTAGTTCCAAACATCTCTCCTCATTAACTCCATGTCACATAAGCAATTTTTTCTTGGGATGTGTTATGTTACTACCTAAGTTACTCTCACTATGACTAGCTTGACTATTGCTTTTCTTTTTGTGTTGTTTGAATTCAGTGCAGATACTCTTTAGTTGATTTGTTGCTTATTGTCCGGTTTATCTAGTAATTTCAGCTTAAGATCTACTAGTTCCAGTTTATCTAGTACTGCTCAACTAATCTCTTGCTTATTTTATGTACTAACACTTGCTTTATTGCTTACCTGCACTACAAGCCTGAAAAGCAGATCTGCTATTCCGAATAAACAACACGAAGCATGCAACTGTGGAGAGAGAGAGAGAGAGAGAGAGAGAGAGAGAGAGAGACTCAACAATTAGTATGACAAGTCAAGTGACAACGATCGTCACCGTGGATGTCAGGATCTGTCCTGAGACCGAGCCAGTTCCACGGCAACGGCAAGCTCGACTGGAGCTATTGTCTAGTTTACAAAATTTCATTTTAACATTAACTCAAAATTATATCGGCCTTCTCGAATAAACAAAGCAAAACAAGTACAGATTCGTGCATACATCGTCGCTCTTCGATCACCTGACTTGCCCGGCAAAGCTTTGCATGGATAATCCTATCCAGTGCCCTCCTTAATCTATATGACAGATGAGGACCGCATGTACTAGCATCATGTAACGGTCGGGCAATTTAGCAGCTACTAGTTGTGCCAAGGACGCCGCGCCCGTGTGGCAACCCATGTTTGTTTGGGTGTGGATTAATGTGTTGTAAGCTGGCCCTTGTGAGCGATTATATAGACTATATAGACAACATGAGACGGTAAAATGAAGACTGATAAGTGCCATACGTGTGACACAAACACATGACACCTCCAAACCTTTTTTATGGCAAGTTTACTGACACGAAGACGGTAACTTTAGTTGTTAAGAATGGCAACTTTCTTTTCGGATTGTAAGTTTCAGTCTTTTGGGGGTTTGCTTTTCTTTTCGGATGGCAACTTTAGTTGTAAAAAACACAAGGGTCAGAGTGCTTCACGCCACACGTGTGGCACTTATCATTGTGACATTGTCACACATGGGGCACGAACACACCTCAACCCCGAACGTTTTTATGGCAAGTTTAGTGACGCGAGGATGATAACTTCTTTTCGGATGACAAGTTTCAGTTTTTTTTTTCTTTTTTTTCTTTTTGGATGGCAACATTAGTTGTAAAAAAGTCAGGGCAGGAGTGCTTCGTGCCACACGTGTGATACTTATCATTTGGGTAAAATTGAAGCACAAAGGAAGGTTATTGTTTAAGCTTACCTTATCTCTAACACATACTTATCTCTGATCCTCAAATATTATCTCTAATCTTCTCCCTCGGCCATAGCGGGAGTAAAACGATGACATCAATTGAATTTAAAGTCCTACACTTCTATCTTCTTCTCTGCCGCGCCTTCATCACTGCATCTCTAATGGCTAATAGGTCATCACCTAGGGCGGTGACTGTGTCCCCTTCTAGTGTCTTTCTTGTCTCTCCTCTATTTCCTCCCGTAGTCACAATAGGGGTGTCGTGGATGCTAGTGACTAAGCGGACGCTGTTGACTAGAGTGTTGCTGATGTGTAGCTGTAGACGTAGCCCTGTATACTAATGTTGAGTGACCGATCATGATGTAGCCCTGGTCGAGGTAGTCGTGATCGATGATGTAGCCGCCATGGATGATGAAACCACACAAACCAGAGGCACGCAGAAAGCGCTACGTTGTAGTTGAGGGGGCTCTAGTCATGAGCGATGCAACGTGTGTATGTGAGAGCATTGTTAGCAATGAGACCACCGGTTTTTGCCAGGACTAGAGGAAACCCATTGAGCACACATTGATTTCGCCAGGACTGTGTGGCCATATGGGGTCGTTATTATAATGACATCATTTCGATGCCGTCGTGCCATCATAGAGGACACAGTCAATGGTATCGTCGTGATGGGGCCATTGTCGCCGTTGAGGTCCCGTCTTGAAATATACCGTCAGAGGATGCTGGAGATGTCCATCCTCTGGATGAGGCGGCAGTGGTGTGTGTTGACAAAGATGTTGATGAAAATCACGATGATGTAGACCTTGGTGATGAAGTGTTGACGATGGCATTGCATGGGTGTGTCAACGATGATGTTCCGCTTGAAGGTATCTCCTATTACAACAAAATTGTCGTGTCATGTTGGAGAAGTCAATGGAAAATTACATCTCTTTCCTGTAAAGAAAAAAAACTGGAACGTTGAGTCCTTCGGCATACAAAGGAAAGGGATGAATCAAGTGGTGCATGATGAGCATACACATACACCTGTGGAGGCCGCTGCTAATTTCTTAGCTAGGCCATGGAACCAACGCCCTTCTTTTGTAGAAGGAAACCGCTCTGTATTCGCGTCACCAGCAAATATGATACGCATTGTATCCAGGGATGTATATTACATGAGCCGAATGGTCCATGATACGCATGATACTCATTCTCTTTTCTACAACGCGAGGAAAATTAGCACGGCAGCTATATCTCACTTATAGCGAGATGATAACTTCACTCACCCGAAGCACTCCGCTGTGCCCATTATAGTGACGGCCCATTAGAACATGGGAGCTCGCTCGTCCGGCCATTGCGTTCGGTTGGTTTACTTTTCTTTGTTTTTTTTCTATGGTCTTTGTTTTTCTTTGACGTTTTACTTTGGCTTTTCTTTTTTCCTCGTTATAAATCCTGTTTTTTTTAGTTTTGCACAGGTTTTCTTTATCTTTTTTGGTTTTTACTGGTTTTTTCCTTTGCTTCCTTTTTTCTTCGATTTTCTTGTTCTTTCTCAGTTTCCATTGCTTTTTTATTTCTTTCTTCTTCAGTTTTCTTTGTTTGTTTTCATTGATATATTCGGGTTTTTTCGTTTCTCATTAATTTTGATTGGTTTTCTTCAGTTTTGTATGGGCCTTTTCTTTCTTTTTATGTGTTTTTCTTTATGATTTTCATTGGTTTTTCTTCGATTTTAGAATCCTTTTGATTTACTTCACTTTTTTCTACGTGTTGTTTGCATTGTTTTTCCTCGGTCTTCTATGTACATTTCTCATGTACATGTGAAACATCAACTTTATACACTGAGAATTTTGAGGCACACAACTAACATTTTAAACAAAATTTGGATGTATATGTTTTCCGTATGCATCAAAAACACTGTTATACATGTTTACCATTTTTAATACATGATTAGCATTTTTAAATACAATGATTGACTTTTCATTCAAATACATGTTTGATGTCTACTTTTTTCATAAAACATTGTACATTTTTCATATACATTTGAAACATTTATCTGATCTATGTTTAACATTAGCTGATTTCATTTCTTCACCCTTTACTTTCTGTACTTGTGTTTTGGAGACCTTGTCTCCACATTGTTTGAAGACTTTGTCCAAAGACTTACTTATTCTGCGGTGCATGTGTTGTTTCATCTTCATTCTAGTAGCATTTAAGTATGTTTGCTTCCATACTAGCTTATATTACTTGTCTTGCTACTGTGTATGCATGCCTCCCTCTGTCCTAATGACTTTGTCGGTTTATTCGATGCATGCTTATCTTAGTTTTCTTATCGCATGGATTTCTTTTTACTGCTAAGTTTCTGTTTCTTCGAAGAGATTGCTTCATTCAAAGTATTTGTTAAATATCTTGATTCAAACCCCCTCCCACCACCACCACCTCCAGTCGATAATACGTGCTTGCAATTTTATCTCCATGGGGAGGACCCGGACCTGAGTAAACTCGCCACCTTGTTTCCCCTCTGATCTAATCACGTCTCTGGGATACCCTACCGAGGGATCTGCCGAAATCATCTCTGACACAACCCGAAGGAATAATGTACCCGCCACAAGCGTGCCCCATTTAGGTCTAGGTTATTTTCCCATTTTTCCTGCTTTTTTATAAATTTCAAAATTCAGATTTACTTTTTAATAATCTTAAATCAGTTTTAAATAGGGAAAAACGTGTTGCAAATTTAGGTGTACAAGCTTTTTCTTGAATATGCAAATAAATGTTCGTGTATTAGAAGAAACATGTATCTCATAATTGAAAAATGAATGTTCGTATCTGAAAATGTTTATTCAAAATTGTCACATATAGTTATGTGTCACTTTAACATATATTTTCATGTGCACACAAATCAAATGTCCTTATATGTGAAAAAAATATTCAAATGTTGTTATAGAAACTAAAAATTAAAAATAAATGAAAGGAAAATGTTAATTTGAAATTAGAAATGAGAAGAGATTAAGGAAGGAAAATAGGAAAACAAATAAAAATGAGAAAGAAGTGGGGAAATAGGAAAATCACAATGACTAATTGAGCTCGAACCACTTTGCATGAACTCGCATGAAGCTCCCTTAACTCCCTCTAGGGGCATCATATATGATTTTTGGGTGACCGCTAACACGTGGCCTTGTCTGTCTTCGCATCTGGTGTCACTCTTAGCCCATTTCAAGATTTTGACGCCCGTTGATTAGGGATTGACTATCTTTGTATGCTCGCAATCACTTTGGATCTAAAGTGATCGAAGCTTGGACATATTTATGTCTAATTCTTTTATCTGCATATATTTAGCAAGTTATATCATAACAAATATATATTTTGTAATTGTGAGTACTTTAGGCTTTAGCAATAGCAATAGTCAAACCCTAAAGTAACCATCCAGCCCTAGGTAAGCATCCATACAATCCCGTGTGAGATATTAAAACCCTAGATTTCATTGGCATAAAGGCTCATTACATGAAGATTTATACTTAAGAATGGAAGTGTCTCGGGCAAGGTAGTCAGAACTGTGATTCTGATTCGGACCAGAGCTCCGATGGTAGGATCACGAGTCATAGTATCATAACTATCGGAATGAACTATCAAGAAATGTAGATTGTACTAGCGAAAAAAATCAGATAGGCTAGTTTGGATCATAATGCCATGGAACCATACAATAGAATGATATTTGGACTACCTTGTTCTCGTGGTTCGGGATGAGCTCTTTGCCACAGGCATCGTGACACTGTCTGGTTCCTACAAATGTCCACTCCATCCGACACAGACATGTAGGAAACTAGCGGCTGCCAGATCTGACAACACATGTATGCCACCGGATATTTGTGTGCCATGTTGTCTGCAAGTGGTCCGATCGACAGATGTCGTCCTTGTGACATATGTGCATTGGGGTGCACCACTAGAGCCCAATTCGGGTGCTCTGCAAACTGTCTGTTCCTCCTGTTCCATGTTGTTGTCGTAGGGTGGAGAGACGCACACAGAACACCAAGTGGGTAGTAGGTGATGGTGCGCCATTTGGACATGCTCATGGAAGCAGGGGCAAGAGGCATCATGTGGATCATCATTATCCACACCATCTTCACCACCTCCACTAGCAACAACATATCATCTCCATCTTTGTTATCACCCACATGTAATTGGTATATTGATTGATTGATGTAATAAATTATCGGCGTTAATTGCATTTAGTAGTTGATTGATCCTTTGTGTTGTATTGGTGAAAGATCTATCCTAGCAGGTTGCTATTCACACCCATATGCCCTTGTACTTGCTTATGTTTGGAATCAGACTACTGATTATTTGTTCCCATCAGTCCATTTGATGACCGTTGGATTAGTATCATATCAGGAGGACATGCTAGGCTGGGATTAATAACAGATTCCTTTTATTACGTGCTTCCAACCGAAACTGCTTCTGAAACGCACGCATGCCTTGCTACTGCTTCCATCGCCCACAATTTCTCACCCGGTGCTAGCTCATAAGGGCTAAACTTCTTTTCGGATGCTAGTAAAATTTGCTTCTGATGCAGTGCAATATTTTATTTT
Organism: Triticum dicoccoides; assembly: GCF_002162155.2. Classification (NCBI taxonomy): domain Eukaryota; kingdom Viridiplantae; phylum Streptophyta; class Magnoliopsida; order Poales; family Poaceae; genus Triticum; species Triticum dicoccoides. The sequence continues at coordinate 677,938,271 of NC_041381.1, read as the reverse complement.
GTTTCCAACGCAACATAAAATTGCATCCGTTGACTAGACAATTTGTTTCTATTGGAATTAAAGTTTGGTTGGACCGAAAAAAAATTAAGTCCAGGAACTTTGCTTCCGTAACAGAACTTTGCATCCAAGAATTCAAATTTTTGAGTCAATGTGTTATTTTTATTATGTTTGCAAGACCAGAAAACTTTGCTTCCATCCAATACAAAAGTGTTTCATCGCTAAATTAGTTTACTTCTAACCGAACATAAGTTTGTTTCCATGCTTCATCCGTTCATACACCATCTTCATGTGCTACAAATTTTGCTTCCTTCAAGGCGATAATAGTAAATGGTTTCAAGTTCATGTCGTATGTTTCGTATAGACTGTAGACTCTGCTTCATCTAGTTTGTGGTCGTATTCATTGTGGGGCCAGATTCAAGTGCCATCACGCTTCTTAGTGCATGCACTGTTCTCTCTAGCATACACTTTGCTTTGTCCTGCTTCAGTATGATCTGCTTCGGTCTTCTTCAATATGATCTGCCTCCGCCTGCTTCACTATTTCTAGTGAATTGAAAACATATGAAGGGTAGTAAAGTGGCATTTGTGAAAAATATGTGAGTAATATATGGAAGCAAAATACATAGACCAAGGAAATAGATGTCATATCATATGGGAGCGTGTCATATTACAGCGGTGATAATAAAGTGTAGTAAGCTGGCATTTATGAAAAATATTTGAGTAATCTATGAAAGCAAAATACATAGACCAAGGAAATAGATGTCATATCATATGGGAGCGTGTCATATTACAGTGGTGATAATAATGACAACAAATATGTAAAAGAGGCAGAAAATACGGAAGTGAACTATGGAGACTGAAGAAGCATATGTAGTATAATTTAGAATCTCTATAACAAATGAGAAGCATAAAAAACAGTTCCATCTCACTCATCTCAATTGGGAGCATGCAAATTTGAAATACAAATTATAAACCCATCAGCTAATACTATACATATGCGTATGCTTGGATGCATGAAATCAACAAGGGTTAGTAGTGGAAGCATGCAGGAGATGATAAACAAGCAGACAAGCATGGCCTACTAGTACTGCTTGATGCAAATTTTAAACACAAGTAATGAATCACGCATGGTAATGGTCGAACCAAATTTCAGTATAATGGAAGCATATATGAAAAGGAATGGCCACAACTATTGTGCTACCAGAAATACATATGAGAGGCATGTATATTAGCAAATTAGAAAGCTAGCCACAAGGATCGGGATGCGCAGCCGAGGCCGGTGGTGTAGTTTCCCATGCGGACAGGAAGACGAAGCCCATCGGTGATGTAGGCAGAGAGTAAGGGCGTGTTTGGTTGCTTTCGCTGCTGGGCCTGGCTCAAAGAGGAAAAACGAGCCAGGCTGAGCAGGTCCTGGTTGAGGGAAAACGAGGCCAAAAACGTAGATGTCAACTTGATTGGTTACCTGCATTAGAGGGTCTTGTTGTCGAGATGCAATTTTGATCCGGTGTTTGGTTGCATACATGCATATGATTAGGAGTTAACAACAAAACTTAACAGTCACCAGGTTTGGCTTCTCATTTCGTCGAACACATTGAGTGCGCCGGAGCTTCCTCTACTACTCGCGTCGCCTACGGAGCCCGTTCGCCGCCGTCGACCTCCTCGCGCCGCTCTTCGCCGACCTCCTGCGCTTCCACCCCGCTGAAGCCGTCGTATTCGACGGCGTCCTCCCGTGGGCCGCCACCGCCGCCGCCGAGCTCGGCATCCCGCGGTACGCTTTCACCGGCACGGGCTGCTTCGCGCTCTCGGTGCAGCGGTCCCTGCTTCTCCACACCCCGCATGAGAGAGTCGCATCGCTCACGGAGCCATTCCTCATGCCGGGCCTCCCGGACGCGGTGCGGCTCACCAGGTCGAGGCTCGCCGAGGCGACGCTCCCCGGCACGGACAACACCGGCCACGCGCAAGAGCGAGTACGGGAGAAGGAGGGCTCAAAGGTGGTGTGCTCACTGTGACACTGCCTCTACGCGTGGAGATGAGCCGGCGGGCGGGGCAGAAAGCAAAGCAGAGCAGAACGGGTGGCGAGGGCCCGTGGCAGAGGCTCGCTCCGTCCGGCCGGCTGGGCCATGGTCGACGTGCATATACAGGTAGATAGGCCAGGCGTGTGGAGGAGTGCCCGCCCACGTCTGCACGAACCCGCAACTAAGAAGCGGCAGCGCGGCGCCCGCCGCGAACGCCAGGGCCGACGCGCCCGCCGCCAGCGTCGAGCTCGGCAGGTTGCTCCTGTCGCCGCTGCCCCCGTCGGCGGCTCACCGCGGCCACGCGGACGCGGGACGACGCGGTGGAGGAGACCTCGCGGCTGAAGCAGTCCCTCGCCGAGCTGGAGCTCAAGCTGGCGCGCCTCGAGGCCCGCGTGCTCCCCATGCCGGTCGTCGCCGTCTTCCCCGTCGAATCCTTCCTCGGCGCCGTCTCCACAGCAGCGGCTCCGGCCCCGAGGCGCCACCGTGCTCGCCTGTCGCCCTTGTGGCGCCGCCTGTCACGATGGCAAGCGTAGGCGGCGGGGGGCATGGCACCACCACCAAGAACGCCATTTCTTGCGGGCTCCTGATGGCGCTGCTGGTGCTGCGGCTGCGGCTGCTGGCGGTGGGCCTCCCCAGGCGCATCGATCGTGCTCTCCTTCTCCTTCTCCCTGTCCACCCTTCTCCGGTGGTGATGCTGGTGCTGAGGCAAGAGGAAGCCGGGCGGCGTCTGCGGCGGAGGGAGAGAGAGGGGATTGAGGATTAGGGAGAGAGAGAGGGATTAACTCGAGACACACGTCTCTAGAGAGCCACCCACGGGCGCCTCGAAGCATCGCTCGGCCTGGCTCTCGGGAAGCTGCCGATTCGGCCATTCCCAATGGGCCAGGCCCAGGGGTGCTTTAAGAATCGTGCTATGTGAGCTCAACAGTGTATGCAAGCAACCAAACAAATGAGGTCTAAAAAGATACTGCATCGCGTGAGCTTGGTTGGGCTCGTTGCAGGCAACCAAACTCACCCTAAACAACGAATAGTGGGAGATGCAGCGGCAAGGTGGATTGGGGATTGTGTCGAGTGGGGCGGTGCCAGGAATACATTTGGGCAGCATTGTCACAGATAACAATGGCCTGAAGGAAGCACAAGGGCTATATACGGTTTACAGCAGCGTTGACAAAAATATTAGACATGGAGAAAAAAGAGAATAAGATGGAACTATCGAGAAAAAATTAAATAGAATAAAGAAAGATATATAGTATAATGAAGCATTTTATGTTTTATGGAGCTAAGACTTTGTTTTATTTGTACTTTTTAATAATATGACCGCATGCATCTTTTAGATGCACAGTCCGGGGTTGAGCCTCCTTTTCAAAAATATAAATAAAAAATAAATAATAATGAAGCATTTTATGTTTCAATGGGAGACCTAAAAAAGATGATGAAACATGTTTAGATATAGACATGTCACTTGTATATGTTAGTTTAGATATAGATGATGAAATATGTGTATGTGACGAACATGTAGTTGCTTATATTTGAGACATGTCACTTAACTTGTATCGCTATATCGAGATTATGATAAGAGACGACATCATTTCTGTTGGATGATGTGATGAGACTGTTATGTTTTTTTTTGCATGGCAATACGTGTCTCATTCATATCATAAAGAACAAAGTACAAGTCACATAAAGACCGACATGACAAAACTGAAAAGATAGCGGAACATCTCTGAGCTTGACACCAACGCTCATCACCTTCCTCCGACACCACCACAGCAGCCACCGAAGAAAATAATGACGGATCACCTCCTCACCCGAGCTCGACGCGGCTCCATCGCTGATATGCAGCTTTACGGACCTCCAAGGTTGCTCACCAAAAGTGAAGCCATTGTCGTTGTACGAATCAGACCAGGGCAACACCCCCGACACGCCATCAAACTCTAACTCTGGCACCCCACCACGACTAAGACGCCGAAGGAGGAAACCATACATGCCATCCACAAACCACGAAGCCAGCACACGTCCCGTCTTCCAGATGTCGTTAATGTAGACCACAATCTGCATCCGCTCCTAAACTACCTCCCAAGCTCCATGCCGACGCTGGAGCAAACGTTGTCGCAACGGCGGAGCCCGAGGACACAGGTCCACCACGAGGATGCCGCCACCGCCACGCCATCCTTGCTTGAACAGACTGGTTTCCAAATCCATCCCCAACCATAGGACCGATGACCTCGTCAGGGAAGGATCCGAAGAATCTTTATTCAGCGCTATCATCGTCACCGCCGAAGCCAAGACGATGAACAACCTAAAAACCTAGACTACAAAGGAGTAAAAACGATCCACAAGCGTGGATCCGGTGACCCCCCCCCCACACCACCGACGACCGAGGTCACCGGCGGAAGGGAGCCGCCGGAGAACTGCGCTGAAAGATGGCCTCTCCTAGCGGCGGCTAGGGTTCCAGCCGCCAGGACCAGAGAAAAACGATCTAATCTATAGATTATCGGTGGAAAGTGAATGCCGGTACCTTTCTTGGCGATGAGACTATTATGTGTATGATATGATGAGCATATTGTATGTTTATGATATGAATACACTACTATATAAAAAAATGTACAAATATAGCGCAAATATATAGTAAAAATACATGTAAAGTTAACAATAACGCTAGTCTACAACAAGCAGTAGCGCTGGTTTAACAGTAGCGCCGATAAGGAACAACGCTACAACTATCTAGTAGTAGGCTGGGCCAACACATGCTACTGCTGGGTAGGGATAGTAGTAGCACACGTCAACAAGTGCTACCGCTACAAGTTAGCTGTAGCACCGTAGTAGTAGTGCGGCCACCCACGCTACTACTAGCACTATTTCCAGCGCTATTACTAGGGTTTTCCCTAATAGTGTATGGGATAGAAAAAAATTAGTAAATCAAGAAGCATTGTTGTAGTGTCGCAATCCATTAGTACATAAGATGTACCATATAGGAGACCTGGAAGGCATGGATGCTCTAAAGCAATTTTTGTCAGTATCACAACAAATAATACTTATTGGAAACTTTAGAACGCAAAATAGCGTGCTTGCACAAAAGATCTGGGTGCACAAATCTGTGATAACCAAACCAATTTCAGCAAACCTAATTGGCAGTTTTGTGAGCTCACATCAAACAAAAGTATGCAAAGACATGAAATCAACACAGTTATATCAATTTAAATAAGAATACACTGAAACATAAATAGATTTAAACTCCAATACTACAATATCAAATGCTATCTTTCTATATATATGTACTTCAAGATTGAAACGAAAGCATAAAACAACATTGAGGATGCACCATGGCTTGGTGGTGTCATACATGCCTACTGCCAGTGAGGTGACGAAGCGAGCCACTGGTTCAAGGATAGGATGCACACACATTTTATGCAATCTAATTTAAATTCAGATGGTATCTACACCCATGAAATAACAATACTAAAGTCAGAAGTACAGTTGTAGTGCGGCAATCGACCAGTACATAAGAAGCACATATATGGACCTAGGAAGTACGAAGGCTCTGAAGCAAACTTTTGTTGGTATCAAAGTGGAAGCTTGGAACATTAAAAATGGAAACAAAGTAATTTGCAGCCAACATGGGTATGTTTGCTGTTTCGTGTCACTAACATACACAATTCACCATGTCTTATTTTTGCCCAATGGAAGCAAAATTTTTAGTCTACAGAAGCATATATATTACAATTAAGAACCAAGGTAAGTACGAAGCACAGAAAAGATTCTATGGAAACATAACTAGTATTACTTGGAAACATGTAAATGTGAAAATGGAACAAAAAAAATGTTGCGGCCAACACAGGGATTGTTTAGTGATCCAATAGGCAGTGGATGCTAAAAATCACACCCAACAAACTTATCAATCAATACTCAACACAAAAAATTATGTTACAGATCAACTAGCTATGCAGGAATTAGAAGTTATCAAGACAAGGTGAACCAAAACCTAGGTCGACTCATGATGGTGCATGAGGCGATTGGTGAAAATCCTCCATCCGTGTTGGCTTTATTTCCAACGGGGCCTCCCAAGATGCGAAGATGAGCGGAGAAAGATTCTGGCCTCCACCTACTATTGTCCGCCTAGTTATCCTCCACGAAGGAGGCTAGCAATGACCTGGTGATGGAGGGCATGGCCGTCTAATATCGGGTTGGAGCACCAGGGGAGGGGCTGGATCGGAGGACACATCGTCTTGTGGTGTGGGGCAGGGAATCCAAACCTTGGTAGTTCAACAGACAAATTAGATGGAGGTGAGGAGGATTGCGAGGTCGACGGTGCAGTGTGTCGGAAGCAAGACATGGACAATGAGCTTGAAAGGGGCGGGGCTCGGACACTGGCAGAGGATAACCATGGCGGCGTGCGTAGATGGATCCGTACTCATCTTGTAGATGAGGTGAGGAGGACATAGGAATGGGAAAAGTGCGTGATTTGGGAATGGAGGAGGAAGCATAGTAATTGGGTGGTCTGGACCAGCTCTTTTCCTGAGCTAGCAGCCGTGAGATGGTGAGGGGATAATGTCAAATTGGGTGGTCTGACGTTTGTTTCTTATCACACTACAGGTAGGAAGTGTTTCCCATATTTGTGACTTGTGAGTAGTTCTATAACCTTCTTAAGGACATGGGAGAAAACTAGTTGATATATTGCATATGAATTTGCATTAATAATTGAAGTTTTTATTATATGTTATGTTGTAACTGCCTATGATGTGTGACCGTTGACTACAAGTCACTTCACCTTTGGGGGGGGGGGGCATTGTGTTATGATGAATTTATGTGGGAATGCCGGATTTGCATCCCTTGGACCCCACGCCCTAGTTGTCCACCATGAAACCCAAGATTGCTATGGGGATGTGGAATCAACGCTAAGACAGATTGCTATTGAGAGGCCAACGACGGGCATCGGTACTCGGGCCTTTCTTTACTAACCCTGGCGAACCCTGCAGATTTAACTTTGGCAGTAATAGGAAGAAATAAACTCATTGCTGGCGGGAACTCCCGCAGGAGAAAAAATCCCCAACAAAACCTCCCATTTTCCAGGTTATGGCAATTATTATACTAAATGGCCTAGTTAGTAACACAAGTAGTTCGCGTCTTGCATCTTCGACAACATCTCCAACAATGACATGTCATGTCAATTGGCTCTTGCCACATAATCTAAATCCTATGTGCAGGGGTAATAATTAGGAGAGAGATGGTTTGTTGTTGGTAAAACTTCATGCCATGTCTTCACACAAGCCAAGAAAAAAATAAAGTGAAGGAAACATAAGAGAAGAGAAATGACATAAAATATATAACTATGGACTAGTGGTACATCTGAACAATTATTGTTTTTTGCAAGGGGTATAAATACCATTGTTTGATGATATGCATGTCTATATATACATACTTACATAAAAAATTGGAGATGCCCCAACAAAGACAGCTCATGTAAAGCACCTCAAGTCCCAAGTCCCAAGCACCAAACCCTATGAGCTAACAAAGCTTGTCGCAGAAAGAGCCTACACGTACCATTCATCCTTAGTAACCATATTTCTGCCATTTGGGGTTAACACATGGACACAAGATCATAGTTGAAGACCATAAGATGCACAAGAAAATTAAGAAGCCCATCAAGAGCCATGAAAAGAGATCGCGATGTAACCAACACACAAGCAAAATGTCTACAGAAGCAGCTTGTCCCTTGAAGCCTTTGTAAAATAGAGTACCACTTGCTCGTCCAGTGGCTTGATAAAAAAGTGAGTGTGTTGACTATTGATCGGAAAGCCCCAAGGCAGATTTTGAGTAGTTGGACCACTCCGCTCCAAGGTTCCATATGGGGAATGATACAAACAACACCGACTAGTTTCATCATGATGTGGACACTTAATTGATGTCAAAATCCAAGCTAGAATCATCCAATACATTGACTACACGTACACACGGCGCGAGTTGCTAGATGTTATCATCCGTCAATGTCTCAACTCAATTCCCTGGTCAAGAGCTTCATCCATATCCATCATGTTCATCAAATCATTCTTCGTAAATCAATGTTAGATATGGTTTCCTTAGCCATGGAATGGTCGCTTTTTTTCCCCTGGGTACATAAGGATGCTCCCAACTATTACTCCAATATGAACAAATAAGCCTGGATTTCGTAAGAGAACCTTGCAACATTTTGTTACAAAGGTTATTGCTGATGACACTTTAAAATGCCAGCTCGGAACAAAAGCAATATGCAATGTAGTGAGTAATTTATTTATATCCTGATATGTTGTATCCATAGGACTTTGTAAGTTCCATACTAGCCCTGTGATTTAAATAGAAAAATAGCATGCTCGAAATTTTGTTGAACATGCCTAAAAAAATATTGGCTAAACAACTAGGAAAAGAAAAGGGAAGAAATGGAAACATAGTGTTGGATTCAAATAAGGGCATCAACCGTGGTTGCGGCGTAAAATCAGTCGTCGTCCAAGGTGGTGGGCGTCGTGGAGGTCATTGGTGCACGCTGATCAGGCGGATCCTGGTTATCGAGGCATTGCTACATCTATGCCAAATTGCATCTGGTTGCTTGGTAGCTGATGTCATGGTGGTCGTGGATCTCATGATCCCAGTGATGGGGCCATGTGGAGTCAGGAGTGGCTAGGTGCAGCATTCTCCTCGACGCTCCTCCTTTTCCATGTCATCGATGACTGCGGTAGGCCTGTTCTCCCATCGGTCCCAGACGCATGGAGGAATTGTTGGCGCGACGCATAGGGGCATGTGCATCATGGATCTGATGATGTGGCCCCGCCTAGGGGCCTGATTCCGTCAACAAGGTGTAGGTGGAGGACGCTGGGGTACCAACCCTAGGGACATGGTTAGTGGATCAATGAGGTGGCTGCAGCGGCGATGATCTGTGAGGTGGCTGCAATGGCGGCTAGATTTGAATGATTAACTTATGTTCAAGCATCTCTACCTCCTATCGGCATGGACAGAAGGAGGTGCGTCAGTGGCCGGAAGCATGGTGTGAGTTCTTCGACTTGCATCCGACGTCTTCTCCAACAGGTTCAACTAGTGATACGTCGTCAGCCGGTATTGAGGTCGATGGTTGCGATGGGTTCGACGACTAGCTTGCATGTACTCTAGGAATTGCGATTTGCCCTTTCCGGCTAGATAAGGCAATGTCGGCGTGTGAGTGGCATCACTAGTAGAAAACAGGGCTTTGGTCACAGCTCAATGTACACATTAGTCCCGATTGCATCAGGAACCGGGACTAATGTAAGCATTAGTCCTGGTTCGAGCGGCTAAGGCGTCGGGAAGGCATTAGTCCCAGTTCAAATCGGACCTTTAGTCCCGATTTGAGAAACGAACCGGGACTAAGGGGTGCGATGCCCTTTAGTCCCGATTCGTTTCTCAAACCGGAGACACGAGCCGGGATTAAAGGGTGTGATGCCCTTTAGTCCCAGTTCGTGTATCAAACCGGGACTAAAGGTTCAAACTCTACACACACACACACACACACACACACACACACACACACACTGTATCGCCTTTTCAGTTTTGTAAAAAAAATGATAAAAACTTCAAAGATTAAAATCCTTCGAGATGTAGTTATGTTACTACATCTACTAGTTAGGAAAATTAAAAACCTTAAATTTGGACATGTTTTGCAAAAAAGTGTTATGAAAAAGTAAAATGGCCATACCTTTTGCATACGATGTAAAAAATGCATAATATATCAAAAAATCAGCACGAAAATCCGCATCCGATTTTGACAGCCATAGGCCTGTTTGCAAATTTTTAGAATCCTCAAATTCTAAAAGGAAAAAAATATGCTTAAATTTTAGTTTTTTCGACTTTTTGTTAAATCTGGTTAAATTGTTGTCAAACTATGGTCAAACTACTTATTCAAGAAATACTAGTGTTAATAAATAATTATTTTTAGTTTTATGACTTTTGGTCAAACTGTGGTCAAACTATGGTCAAATCTGGTCAAACTGTGGTCCAATCTGGTCAAACTATGGTCAAACTACTTATTCAAGAAATATTCGTGTTAATAAATAATTATTGTTAGTTTTTTTGACTTTTGGTCAAACTGCGGTCAAACTATGGTCAAATCTGGTCAAATGGTGGTCAAACTATTTTCAAATCTGATCAAACCGTGGTCAAGCTATGGTCAAACTACTTATTCAAGAAATATTAGTGTTAAAAATAATTATTGTTTTTAAGAATAATAGTTTCAAACTCAAACGGTACTTAATGTTCAAGTTCAACTCCTAAGGATTAATAGGATTGACAGCTTAGTATTGTCAGAAAAACAACAAGTGCAGACTTGAAAACTAGAGGGAATAGAACTTGAAAGTTAAGCATGCTCAGACTGGAGTAGTGAGAGGATGGGTGACCGGCCGGGAAGTTAGACGATTTGGAATGAGTGGTTCATAATTGAGCAGTGATGAGGGGTGATTAGAGATTGAATTGTCAAATAATTCAGAAATTTGAAAAATAAGAAAAAAAATCAAAGAAAAAATTATTTTTTTTGAAAAAAATCAGAATATTATAATTTCAGAAAAATTCCAAAGGTGGAGCTCCAGAGAGCAGCCACGTGGAGGGCCTTTAGTCCCAGTTCGTAACACAGCCGGGACTAGGGGGGGGGGGGGCGCTTTAGTACCGACCCTTTAGTCCCAGTTTTGGAACCCGGACAAATGGGCCTTATGAACCGGGAGAAATGAGCCTTTTTCTACTAGTGCATGTCCTTATTGAAGGTGTCAGCTCGAAGCTTGGCCTCAAGGATCAAAATCCCATGTTTGACTTTTGGTTGGAGTCTTCAACATGAGCACACGTACAACGATTCCTTCTTCAAGGCTTTGTCTATGAGTAGTATATTATCGTTCGATCACATGTAGTAGTGTTTGTGGAAATCCTGTAGTGAGGCAGACTTTGGGTGTCCTTGGCTTTTTTTTAAGCATTTGGCATGGATGTTAGACTTTGTCTACATCATATAATAATCAATGAAGATATGGTTGTGTGCATCCCTCGATGCAGAGGCCGATGACAATACCCTCTTTTCGAAATGAAAAAACACACATACATCTATATCTATTAAATCAAGATTTATATGTTCTAACATGTAGGGCAATTGATTGAAGCTATGAGCATCAACTAATTTTTGTTGTAATAGCTTCCCTAAAAGAGATGTTGGGTGTACTCCATTCCTTTCTGTTCGGTGTATCTTTTTTTTTTTGCACAGGGTGAACAAACGACTGATTTGAGGATAATTTGCAACTGAAATTCCCATATACAAGATACAACGTTCATTTGAGAAGTATTTTTGTGTGTGAATACATTTGAGGAGTAATTACTGATTTGGGTGATTAATGTAATGAACATACATTCATATGTGTTTCCTTCCTTATTTACGAGTCGATCGTTTCATATGATTTTTTTTATCAAATGCATGCACAGAGATCATATATACGAATGGTTACAAATAATTAATCTAGGTGTATATCACACAGCAACCTAAGCGCATTGAGATTTCTTAGAGCGATGATCTAAGACTTGCAACTTGCAAGGTTACGTAGGGCTGGTGATAAGAGGTTTGTGCTTGACTTCCTTTTAAGACCGGGCCTTGCTTGAAGATGGTAGGTACTAATCTTTGTTTGAAATTATGCTCACTGAGAAATTGGAAGGTAGCCCACCATGCATGCATTACCAGCAGGCCGGTTGTACATTATTCTCTGATGACTCCCTCTAAAGCTTCTTACTTGTCCATTAACCATTCAAAGGTTTCAACACTACACATAGATCATGTATATCATCGTACTTGCATGATGGGGATTTCATGCTAACCAAAGAACAACAAATGAAGTATATATAATATGAGACCATGCATCTAGAGAAGGAGAGATCTCAATATTACATTAGTTGGCCGGATGATAAAATGAAATACAAGACTGGTATTGGTGGAATAAATGATTGACAAAATTGATGATGATCCAAGACTAGCATGCTGCAATTAAACAACCTCCCACGATCGAGTCTGAAAATGGGGATTCGCTGTAGCTAGCTCTTCTGATCCCTTCGCCGGCATCACCTGGCTGGCTAGTATCCAGCTAGCTGTTCCATCATGTCTTGTGCGAGGGTGTCGCGCGCTTGTGCTGCGGCGGTGGAGCGCACGGGGTTATCGGCGACCATGCCTTGGTCGTCGTGGAGCTCCAAGCCCCGCAGCAGGTCGGGGTTGAGAGTGTCGCCGCTGCGCTCGCAGAAGTTGTGGAGGGCGGCGCACGCGTAGAGTTCCGTTTCAAGGTCATCCACCTTGACCTCGCTGCGCTTCTGGAGGCAGCCCCACCGCGCCTTGAACGTCTTGAACCCGTTCACGGCGACGTCGCGCACCATTGCGACGCCCTCGTTGAACCCTTGCTGCGCCGTCGTCAGGTTCTGGCCGGAGTAGGGCACCAGCATCCAGTCAAGGAGCGGGTAGCTGGCGCCGCCGACCAGGCGCATGCCCTGGGCAAGGATGTCCCCAGCACGGTCGGGCTTGTTCAGCAACGACCCGAGGAGGATTTTCTCGTCGGAGTCGCCGCCGGGTTGGCCGGCGAAGACGTTGGTGAAGGTCCCGTCCGCGTCCATGGACGCCTGCAGAGTGATGCTGTAGGAGTCCCTGCCGTTGTTGCGCGCCGTGGCATGGCTGTTATGGTAGCTAATGGCTTCGTGGTTCTTGGGGGCGATGATGGCGACGTGGGTGGTGTAGACGACGCCGGCGATGCCCCGGATGCCCGACAGGGTCTGGAACTTGGCGGCGATGGCCGCCATGCGGGCGGCGTCCGGCCAGCCGACCTCCTGATGGAACATTACGTCCTTGATGGCTGAGCAGACCTCGCGCAGGATCTTCTGGCAGGTGCAGAGCGCGATGCCGAAGCGCTTCTCGATCTCGCGGAGGGACTCCCCCGACGCGAGGCGCCAGACGGCGACGGCGACGCGCTTGCGCACGGGGACGGGTTCGCGTTGGCTCGGGTGCCGCTTGGTTTCATCCCTGCCGACGACGGGGGCGAGCAGCTTGCACAGTGAGTCGAACGTCCTGGGGCGCATGTGGAAAAGGAGCCAGAACTGTAACGCCGGGTAGCTCGCGAGGCCCACCTCCTTGTCCCACTCCCACTCCCACGAGACGCTGCCGGGGTCCTCCTTCTTCCTCCGCCGCCTTCCGCCGCCGGCAACCTTCATCCCCGTGGCAACCGGCATCTGGTGATCGTACATAGCGTCGCTCCCCGCGCCTTGATTGCTGCCGCCGCTGGTGGTCTCAGTAGGACCCAACGGCGAGCGCTGCCTCTTGGACCCCCGCGCCGCGATTGTCCCCTTCGCTCTCCTCTTCTTCTTCCCCTGGAGGTTCACCGTGGCCTCCTTATTAGCAGCCTCCACGGGCACCAGCTCAGACACCGCAGCTCCCTCTTCCACCCTGTCATTCAGCGCCACGACCGCCACCGGCGCAGCATCTCCTCGAAACCAACCGGCCATCTCGTCTGGGTCGGGGACATCGGTCAACAGGCCGTCCGACGGGTCGTCGGCTTCGGGCGTGTTGTGGCCGGAGCCGGAGTAGCACTCCGAGCCGATGAGGGACAGGTTTATCATCTAGCTAGAGCTTTGGACAGAGGAATGTGATCTGTCTACGAGAAAGAAGATGGGGAATTGCGATGCAGATGAGGCTGCGGGTGTGGTTTGCGGCTGGGAGGAGTGGGCGTATTATAAGGACGAATGGGGGTTAGGGCTAGCGCAGGGGGGAGGCGCGAGCGGATCCAGCCGTTGGTGGCGTCGCGCGGGGAAGAAGCTTGTTTGGGAAATATTCAAAAATCCTGATAGTTTTTAAGGGTGTCTAAATGTCTCATCGCCAAAATTAATGTCCTGCCAAATCGCAGAAATAAGATCAGATTGTATTGACACGTACATACGTTCATTATACACTTCTTCATTTGAATAATTGTTTGATGTACGTATACGTACGAGTGTATAAGTAGTTAATTTTTGCCTAAATATACTTATATTTGTTTTCTTTTACCGAAAGACATATATTGATCAAGACCGAGCCTTACAAGATCACCTTCGATGAAATAAAAAATACAAATATATCAAGAGGGAATTCGTCGCTGTCTCCGACCTGCAAGCGCCAAGAGTGTCGTGATCCTAGCACTACACCGCACCTGCTCGGCATTGTCAGAGTTAAGGGCCGATGTAATTGTGGTCGGGAAGTCACGCCGTGTTGCTAGGAGATGCCAGCCAGTGGCGGAGCTACAGCCAGGCCAAATGGGCCATGGCCCGCCCAGCTCATGGCCAAAACTACCAAGAGTAGGGAATAACCTGGGCCTTCTAAGAGAGAGAAAATGTGTTTCCTTCAGCTTGGGCCATCTTCGCCAGCCCAACTAGTTACTGTAGCTCCGCCACTGATGCCAACGATGCCGATTGAAACCACGTCTACCATCGGCATGGAGGAAGTGAATGCCAGACGAGTAGAACAAACCCCACATCGATGGAGAAAAGCATCGTCGCATATCTTATTGGCAAAGGCCATTGGCGCCTCCATGATCGAAAGCAAAAAAACATCACGGTCGATACTTCTGCACACAATCCAATGAATCGATATGGGGAAATCAAACCTCTGCTCTTATATGAATGACCGAATGCACTTATTCCACTGTTTCATCGCCTCCACCTCCTAGATGAATGATACAAGGACATCAAAATCTAATAAAATAGACCAAGACTTCCCATGAGCATGAAGATCCATGTCCTCCTCGACCCGCCTCTTAGCACAGAAACTGGTCGCCGGAGGCGGAGATGCTAAGATAATAACAAATAAGCCAAGGAGGATGCGCATTTTGTAGCGGCTACCGTTTTATTTATTTATAATCTTAATATCCATTTCTGAGCCCACGCACATCTGCAGCTTGTCAACAAAAAATCACAAAAAATACAAACAATTCCAAGAAAACCCAATGTTTTGCATGGTAGATAATTTAGTGCGTGAGGTGCACTCCAAATTTCAGATCATTTGGACATATGAGTAGCTCTCAGTAAAAAATATAAATTGAGTCAGAACAGTATATGAATATCAAAAATTTACACAACCCAAATTTGTTTTTTGGGAGCTACTAAGATATCCAAATGAACTGCAATTTGGAGCGGACCTCACACACCAAATTATCTACCATGCAACTTTTTTTGGATTTTTTTATTTTTTCTGGTATTTGTTTTGAAAAGAAATCTTCAAGGCGGGTGCAAATGAGCCTGGGCACTGAATCGGTTCTCTCTTTATAATCATCAATTAGGTAACATGATATAATGAATGTTCTCCTTTAGTGAAGAATCGTTCTATGTGTTGGATGTCATACTCAGATAGCGTAACCAATATGCAAAAAAAGTCATTTGATGGGTAGGCTCTAGGTAGCCCTTTATTTGTTGTTCTCGAAAACTTTTTTTCGCATGGCAAAAAATCTGGAAACAAAGTGTGCATACACATATACATGTATAGTTGCAAATAGAATTTTGCATTACTCATCAACCATGATTACAATTAGCTCTACATAGATCCTCCACATCCCCTTGACCTGAACGGAGCCAGACCGTGAGTTTCTAGTAGAGTATAAGTTGCCAAGTAGTGGCTTACATTGTTCTGACACCTACTAGTATGAGTAGTACAAGATTCACTAGTGAGCATCAAAGATTTGACCTCTTGAATCATAGCCGAATACGCTAATCTATGCTATTTTTTTAAATAATACATTTTTAATTAATTTGCGTAAATATTACACCGATATTTTTTTTTTCAAAAATAATACACCATCGGCCTGCTGCAGGCTGACTGGGCCTAGTCGGCCCACCGCAGGCCGATTGGCTTCCGGTCGGCTTGGCCGACTGGGACTAATTGGCTTGCTGCGAACCAATTAGTTCCAGTCGGCTTGCTGCGGGCCGACTAGGTGCATGTGGCTATTTTTCTTTTTCTATTTTTGGTTTTAGTTGTTGTTTCTTATTTATTCTATCTATCAAATGAATCTGGTTTGTGTTGAAACTTTTTGCATAAATTACTAGCAATATTAACAAGCCACATATAAATTTTCATATTTTTTGCAAAACCACATGTTTACAATTGTATTTGATAGCTCCTGGTGAATATAGATAGGGTTTAAATTTACCTGTCCAAATTGATTTTCTTTTTATTTTTATAGATGTTAAAATATCGAGGAGAATAGTTTAAAATTTTCTGTGAAACAATTTGAGAATACTTTTTCGGCTTATGAAACAATTTGAAACAATTTTTGTGAAACAATTTGAGGAAAATTATTTGTTGGCTCATGAAACAATTTGAGAATACTTTTTTGGCTTATGTTCCTCAATTGTTTTCAGAAAAATTGTTTCAAATTGTTTCATAAGCCAAAACAATTCCTCAAATCGTTTCAAAAAAGTGTTTAAACCATTCTCCTCAATATTTTAATATTTATAAAATAAAAATTTCAATTTGGATAAATAAATTTAAACCCTATCTATATTCACCAGGAGCTATCAAATACAAATGTAAATATGAGGTTTTCCAAAAATTATGAAAATTTATATGTGGCATGTTAATATTGCTAGTAATTTATGCAAAAAGTTTCAACACAAACCAGATTCTTTTGATAGCTAGAATAAATAGAAAACAACAACTAAAACCAAAAACAGAAAAGGAAAAATAGGCTCAGTCAGCCTGCAGCAGGCCGATGGTGTATTGTTTCTGAAAATAAAAATATAGGCGTAATATTTATACAAATTAATTAAGAAAATGTATTATTTTAAAAAAATTAGCCTAATCTATCGTCATCTTTATTGTTCACCATGTTGACTGATACCCAACAATCACTTGAATATAAGCCGGAGTGGTGCACTATTGCAAAGCCGGAGATATACCTTCTACGCATGCCGCTATCTCTGATTCAAGCGGAGTTGAGAAAATGTATATGTACCGATAGGAGCTAAAGATGTCCATATGGTCCCTTAGAACCATCCAAACACTAGCAAGTAACCATCGACATTGAGTTTTTACCAACCAACAAGAGACGGCTTCCATGAAACTTGCATACTTACAACTGGGGTATTGTTGAGCTCTTTTGCACTGGCCATGAATGACACATATGATAACACCCTTTCCTTTCAGCACATCATCTCCGCGTGCTGCTCAATCATCATGAGCGAGCTAAGGTAGTTGTATATGCATCGTGGAGATATTTCAATGGGAGGAGGGATATTATCATATTCTCGTGCCGAATGTGCCAGCATCTCCACAAAAGAATGAGGAACATCATACGTTCTGTTTCCAGGAGCTCACTGGTGGCATGCAATAACAACTTTGACCCAATATTTTTATATCCTCCACACGTGGTAGGCTTCAGATTTCAGCCATTGATTTCCACAAAGCTAACACATGTTTGTTTCAAGGTTTCTTTTCTTCTCAGTACACCACTTTGGTAGAGAATTCATTATAATTTTGCAAGCAAAGAGCCTAACTTTTGCCAATACCGGGCTCTTCCAAATAGTATCCCATGACGCCCACTAGTCACAGAATCTACTTCATCATATTCAACCAAGGCAACATTATAAGCATCACTAACACTGAGCACTCTAGATTTCTCCAGGCTTGCCGAGCTAATAGGGCTTGATTAAAAAGCCTAAAATCTTGAAAAGTGATTCCTCCATGGTCTTTTTGGTTCAACATTGCTTCACAAGATTTCCAGTGAGTTTTTTTTAACATGTCATGATCCGAACGAAAAACTATGTACCAACTTATTACATCGTCACACACCAAGAATGGCATCTTGAAGACACTCCCATAAAATAGATTGGTAGTGCTTGAGCGGCTGATTTAATTGGCACTACATTACCATACTGAGCACGACGGCCATCTCGCCGTTGCAAGATATGGTTCATTAACTTGGCCTGCTAAGTCTGGAATTTGCCACTATTTATGCAACCATTAGGGGCCGGTAGACTGAGGTAGTTTTGTTTAAAGCTTGAAGTGACCACATCAACCGCCTGGACAAGATATGGTTCATTAACTTGGCCTGCTAAGTCTGGAATTTGCCACTATTTATACAACCATTAGGGGCCGGTAGACCGAGATACTTTTGTTTAAAGCTTGAAGTGACCACATCAACCGCCCGGACTTGCTTTTGTACATCAGCAGGAGAAGCTTCACGAAAAAGAAGAGAACACTTTGTAGTGTTTATGCACTGTCATGTTGCCATAGCATATGCCTCTATCATAGCCCTCACATTGTATGCCTTTGAAGAACAATAGGAAATCATACACACAAAAAAAGGTGTGAAATACCAGAAGCTCGATGAGTAACTTTAAGTGGAGAAATACTAGCTAAGTCAACACCTTTCTTAAATAGAATATAAAGTCCTTTTGCGACAAATAAGAACAAGAATGGGTGATGATGGATCACCTTTTCATAAACCATGTGACAGTGCAAACGAATCCAAGAGGAAAAACTCTTAGTGGGATATTTCTCCTGCTTGATGTGATGAATTCATTAGAAAGCCACTAAATCATTGCCTGTTATCACCCTTCCCGGTACAAAATCACTCTAATCCATAGAAATTACCATCCAAGATAGGCCTAAGTCTATTAACTAGACAAACAACTTTATAAACAACATTACATAAGATTATTGGCCTAAAATGAGCAAGCTTACTCGTATTTGGAACCTTCGGATTTAGAACAATAGACGTATCATTGGCATTACCCCTGTCCAAAAAACTCCTTTACTGCTAAAATAATGTTGTTCTTGACAATACTAAACTTCCACTTGAAGAACCTAGCCAGAAAGCTATCCGGACCTGTGGCCTTAAGGTCCCATCTAAAAGGGAGCATCAGATATTTCTTTATCTGTAAGATCAAAGCATACTTTATTATTCATGTTCCCATCAACTTGGGGTTCAGAGAGGTCTATAATATAATAATATTTAATCTCGGGTATGACAAGAAGAATTCCTGAAAACAAGAAGTGTGCATTTGCACCATAACAGACTCATCAAAGGGCATACTGCCATCGTCATCAGATAAGTTTTTAATTCTATGCTTGTGTGCCCTCCAGACTTCCCTACTATGAAATACTTAGTGTTCAGCTCCCCCTGTTTCAGAGAAACCTTTGTATCCACATGATTTCTTATGTATAAAACATACCATTCATTCCGTCAGTTACAACTCTTATTTTTTGTATGTCCGTGTTCATATCCACAAGTTCCTTTAATCTGGTGCAAGATTTTTCTGGTTCCTCGGTGACATTTCAAGATTAGATTTACTCAAATGAAAATAGAAGTCGTAGTTTTTTGCAAAGTGCCAACTTCACATCTCCCAGATTATGCATTGAACCTAGATATTCCAAAGCATCTTTAATAATTTTGGGCAATGCATGTTTTGTCTGCAACTTGAGCGTCTGTTAGAAGAATATTGTGTTTAAGATAGAGATAGGAGTTAGAGATAAAATATATTAAATCATGTATGACTTGTCTTCTACTCCAAGTCTCTCTCCCTCACATGTACTTCTATATATACCCTACACATGGGTCAGGTCAATACAACAAACATTAGTCATACTACGATTACCACATGGTATTAGAGCGGTTTGTCCCACGACGCCGATCCTAGAACCTTCCACAACTTCCGCAACGCATCGCCCCCGGGGAGATTAATCTCCGCTCCCCGGGGGCACGGCACCCGATCAATCAAAGATTAGATTGGTTCTTTAGTTTAGTTTAGCTACAAATTTCTGAGATTCCTATAGATTAGTTTTTCCATTAGCCACCAAAACTCCGACTAAGTAAATTTACCGAAACCGGAATGTACCGGTGTAGCATCCGTCGTCCAATGCAACATTGAGATGCACACTGTCCTTTGCCTAATAAACTAAGAAATTTTTTGTTGGATGAAATAAATCTCTATACTAGTCTGACACCACCCGACCAATACGTGATCATGCCCCACAACCTTTCCATGTAGTCATGCAAGTGTACTCCCAGACCACTCAACAAATAGTACCAACGTTTTACTTTCTTGTTAGCTATTAAATCATTAATATCTTTTTAATGAATGTTTTATTTTTAAATCTTTTTATATATTTGAATTCCTAAAGATAAGATATTTAAAACAAGACCAATATTCAATATATTTTAGCGTAGTTTGAATTTTACCATTTCATTCGCTTTGGCATTTAAAAAAAAAATAGATGTAACTCATTTCGAAAAACACGTTTCACTTTATTTAAAAAACTAGATTCACAATTAAGAAAACAAATTTGAGTCATTCAAAAATAAAGATTTAACTCATTTTAGAAACTAATTTTATTAATTTAAAACATGGATTTCATTCGTATCAAAACACATATTTAAGTCATTTCAAAGAATTGGTTTCGCTCATTTCGAAAAGGTGATTTCACTCATTTCAAAACTCTAAATTCACTCGTTTTGGAACAATGGTCTTAGTTATTCCGAAACACATATTTCATTCATTTACAAAAATAATTTTACTCATTTCAGAAAACGTATTATGGTCGTGTAAAAAAACAAATTTAACTAAATTTAAACACCGATTTCACATATTTGAAAAACATATATTTCATTCGTTACAAAGAACTGGCTACACTAATTTCATAAAACTGATTTCACTCATTTCAAAAAACTCATTTCACTATGTTAAAAAAATTGATTTCACTCATTTGAAAAAACTGATGTCACTCGTTCCAGAAAATATAATTTCACTAAACTGTGAAAACAGATTTCACTCATTTTCACTATTTTAAATAATCAGTTTGGCTAGTTTGAATTTAATCGTTTCACTCATTTCAAAAAACGGATTTCAGTGAGTTTCATATTCACCAGTTTCAGAAAACCTTCAGTCAGTTTCACAGTTCACTAGATACAGAAAACACATTACACGCATTTTAAAAAAGTTAGATTTCACTCATTTTAGAAATCACATTTCACTATATTTAATGTGTTTCACACTGAAATATGTATCATGTGTATGGAAAACAAAATTCACTCATCTAAAGAAAATAATTTCACACAGTTTAGAAGACATACTTCACTCAGTTGAGAAAACATATTTCAAATTTGATTTCAATCAATGAAAAAAAATTAATTTCAATTATTTCAAAAAACCTATTTCGCTTGTTTCAGAAACCTGATTTCAGTCATTTGACATGTTGAAATTAAAACATGTTTGAAATGCATCCAAATTTGGTCTTATTCTAAAGCTCTTGGCTTGAGGAATTCAAATATATAAAATATTTCAAAAATAACAGTATGGTTTAAAAGATAGAAATGATTAAAAATCCTAAAGAGAAAATAAAAGGAAAGGATTTATACCATGGCACCACATGCAACGTCAGGATAGACTCTCTCTCTCTCACCTAACATGGGTCCCATCGATCTGACATTGATTTGACTTAAAACCAAAATACAAGAAATTATTTGCATCAATACTTTGATATACACATGCATGTGGTCCCACACCTTTACACATGGCAGCAAGGCATTGGTGAGAGAATCACCGGTAGCTCCCAGCACCGGTAAAAAACACTTTGCGACCAAAACTCTACGATCGGATCTACTGAACAAAATCTTTACGGTCATCGTCCTGCCAGCGCGACGTGCATTGACCCGAGGTCCTCACCACGCCCACATCAAATCCTCTCGACATCGACCTTCAGCAGTCCGGCACCACACGTCGGCCAGGTACCCACAAGTGCGCGGCTGACGGGCGCAAACTACAGGTGGCCAGCGACTTGAACGTGATCGCGGGGAACGGGCTGCAAGATTCAGCTACGATCACGGTGCCACGGCCGGCTCGACCACGCGCCGCTGCATGCGGCCGGCTTGAAGATCGCTGGGCACGCGGCGGACACAGCTGGAGCAAGCCCGGGCGCTGGAGTTCCAAAGGCGCAGGCATGGCCGAGCGCTGGAGCAGCCGGCCGATGCAACCGCTCCGCAGTCGCGGCCCAGGTAGTCCGGTGGAGCGGCGCCACGCGCTCACGCGGCCAAGCCCTCGACACCAATCGCGCCGTCTCCAACTCCGATCGATCGCCTCAAACACAACGATGCGCCGTGATTGCGGGAGGGATCCGAATTTTCCGCATGGCTCCACGCAGATCTGCTGCGAGTCAATGTCCAGCCGAGATGCCCTTCCATCAGGTGCGTGCATGCGTGCATGCATGCATGCATGCATTACCATGGTGGGTGCGTGAGAACAGCAAGCCCGGCCATGTCAACACATGGATAAGGGGCTCCATCTAGGCAGGGCTACGACGTGTCGGCGACCCGTGCACATCATCTGCTCCGGGCTCGCACATCTACGCCAAGCCACCGACAGGTCTGCTGAGGTGCACGACTTGGATCACGGGAGGGCTGTTTCCCCAACTCCAACGACTCTAGCACGCCCCCTACGACCACGACCCAACTGCCTACCACGCGTCTCCAGTTTCATCGACCCATGCGATCTCCAGCATCTCACGGACGCGCCGTCAAGCAGCAGTCTACATCAAGACGGCCTGCTGCAACTGCAACTGCATCAACATCTACATCGATTCGGCCTTCTGCACCGACGCACTACACCGAACGATTGACTCCTCCATCGACCCGAGCTGCATCATCGAGCTGTAAGACTACGTCAGGCTACAAGCCAACATACTTCGTCGAGCACATCTACGAGAAGCAACCACGACATGCACCATTCACATGCCAGGCCGGTGTGGAGTAAGATGCAATCTTCATCGCCTTCTGCGTCGCAACACGGCATCGACACTTGGTCGCCGCGAGGGACGCCTTCAAGCGACACATTATCGTCGACACGCCACTGCGACGTCATCGCCGACACTTCATCGCCAAGGTCTTCATCAACGTGGTCTTCATCAACATCTTCGTCAACACACCGCCGCTGCCTTGTCCACAAGGTGGACCCTTAGCGTCCTCTGACAGATTTTTCTGCAAGACGCGACCACGATGACGGCAATGACCGCATCATCTACGACGACACCACTACATCGATAGGGGGTCACTCTAGTGACTACCCCTACACGGCCACACGGTTCTGCCAAAACCGATGTGTGCTCGATGAGTTTCCTCTGGTCCTGGCAAAACTGGTGGACTCATCAGTGACGGTACCCTCTGACATCCGCAAGGTGCATCGTCCATGTCTGCAGCTCCGTCCTCTACAACATAGCGCATTTTTTTTGCGCATCCGGCTTTGTGCGGCTTTATCATCCATGACGACTACTTCATCGACCACGACTACCTCGACCACGGCTACATCATGATCAGCTACACCGACATCGACACACACGACCACGTCTATAGCAACACATCAGCGACAACTCCAGTCAACAGTGTCCGCGCCAGCATCCACGCCACTCCCGCTGTGACTGCGGGAGGGAATAGAGGAGAGACAAGGGAGGCACCAGAAGGACGCACTCACCGCCCTAGGTGTCGACCCATCAGAGACATAGTGATGATGGGCAGCGGAGAAGATGACGGAAACAAGACTTCAAATTCAGTCGTAATCGCCCGCTTCACTCCCTCTACGACTGAGGGGGAATGTTAGAAGAATATTGTGTTTAAGATAGAAATAAGAGTTAGAGATAAAATATGGGTCTGTCTAGAACTCAGTCGACTTAGATTTGGTGAAGTCTAAGTCGACTGATGTCAGCGTTCCGCAGATGCTCCGTTCGATTTCCTTGTCGTTCGTTTGTTTTCCTTTGGGCTTGTCTAACGTGTACAGGGCTTTCTTTTTGTCCTTTTTTTTCTTGTCTTCTTAGGTGGGCTGCTTTTGTCCTTTGTTTTGTTCTTCCAAATTGCTTGTCTCGTGTTGGGTTTTTTATTTCTTGCTTGTACGTGGGCAGCCTCATATTGTTTTTTGTTCTCTTTCTTTTAGATTGGTTTTTTATTCTTTGCTTGTATTTGGGCTGTTAAATATATGGGTGTCTGTGTCAGCTCTCCCAGTCGATTTTTGCACTGTAGTGTGTCTCAAACAAACATAATTCATACAAAAAAGTGTAGTTGTTCTAAAAAAATGTGGTGTGTTTGTATTTCTTTGAGCACATATTTTTGCCACAAAAAAAGAAGAAAAATAAATTAAGAAAAAATGTGTGGCCCACGTGTGCGCAAAATTGAGTGGCATTATTTTTTAGATAAATATCCAAAACATCACTAATTTAGAAAAGAAACAATAACACAAATCCAAAACGTAAAAATAAATAGAAATAAAAACAGAAACTACAAAATCAAAAATGAAAAATTGAAAATAAATTCACATACTGGAGTCTGGAGGGGCGCCCGCATCGCCGATCATCTTCTCACCGGCGACTTCCGCCGCGGAAAGCTTCGATGTGCCCACCCCCGTGATGCTGCTTCCTTCCTCGCCCGTTCTTTCTCTGTCCCCGCTTGTCTCTCAGTTCAAACAATATCGTTGGGGTGGCCTCTAGAAAGATGTTGAGCCTGGCTCCACATTCCAGAGACTTCAAACAGAAAAAAGAGCAGCACACCGTCTATCGGTACTCCATTCCACCACAACAAACATGTATGTGTCCCTGGATCTAGACAAAAATAACTATTTCAGCTTTAATATGCTTTTTTTCCACAAAAACAAATTAATTGTTTGTTCTGTTTCCTTGGGGAAAAACATTTTCAATGCAAAAAAACTTTGTATATGATTTTTAAAAAATAACAAAAAGACCAAAATATCTTGAAAATGCCCACTCCCCACTGTGAGAAAATAACAAAGCTAGTTGTGAGATCAGTTGCGTGGCTATAGTTGGACATGCTTCTCTCTTGCCACCGCCCTCTCCAACAAAACAAAGGCGCTTACAAACTGCAAGCAGGTTAGAAGACATGCAGTTGCGTGCATATTCTGCGACATGCAACTGGCTCCTCACCTCATCCAAGGAAAAACAAAAAGGTCATGTTGCAACCAAGTTAGAACACACATACGTAGTTGCGACCATATTGGAAAACATGCAGTTGCATGAC
>NC_041381.1:677908818-677912896 GCF_002162155.2 Triticum dicoccoides | reverse complement strand
GCGTGCCTAGCGCGGGACATGCAACTGGCCCATCTCCTCATCCGACAAAAAAATATAAAAAATGTCGAGTTGCGACCATGTTGGAAGACATGCAACTGGCCCCTCTCCTTGCCCGACAGAAGAAAAAGTCGAGTTGCAACCAAAGTTAGACGACATGCAACTGCATGACTACATTTGAGCATGCAAGTGCCCTCTCTCTCTCTCTCTCTCTCTCTCTCTCTCTCTTGATGCCGCCCCTCTGACAAACAAAGGCCTCAATTGCAACCAAGTTAGAAGATATGCAATTGCGTGCGACATGCAAACTAGTCCCTCTCATCGTCTAACAAAAACAAGACAGGTTGCAACCAAGTTTGAAGACATGCAGTTGAGAACATGTTGGAAGACATGCAATTGCCTGAATACAATTGCCCTCCCCCCACTCTCTTGTCGCCGCCACCTTCGACAAAACAAAGGCGCTTACAAAAATGCAACCAGGTTAGAAAAGACATGTAGTTGTGTGCCTATTCTGCGACATGCAACTAGCCCCTCACCCCATCCAACAAACAGAAAAGGTGAATTGCAGCCAAATTATAAGACATGCAGTTGCGACCATGCTCGAAGACATGCAGTTGTGTGCCTGGTGTGGGCCATGTAACTGGGCTCTCTCTCTCTCTCTCTCTCTCTCTCTCTCTGAAAATAAAGGTCCCCAATTACGACCAAGTTAGAAGACATGCATTTTCATATCCAGTGTGGGACATGCAACTGACACCTCTCCCCGTACAACAAGAAATGGAAGTCGAGTTGCAACCAAGTTATAAGACATGCAATTGCGACCAAGGTAGAAGACATGCAGTTGCATGCCTAGCTTGGGACATGCAATTGGGCCCAATATCTCCCGACACCTAGTATCGGACATGCAACTGCCATTCCTCTCCCGCCGTCCTCCGGCAAAAACACAAGACCAATTATAGCCAGGAGGGAGACATGCAGTTGTAGATGGGGCGACACTTGTAGCTGCAAAGCCTAGTGTCGGACATGCAACTGTACCCCTCTTGCATAACCCATTTACAAAAGAAAAAACAAAGGTCAGTTTCGATCGGGATGTGTGGGCATGCAGTTGCATGCCTAATGACAGACATGCAACTGCCTCCCTGAACAAAACAACAGAGAGTTGCGTTGGGAGTGACACTTGCAGTTACGTGCATAGTAGCTAACATGCAACTTCTCCCTTCCCGACAAAACATCACAAAGTTGCAGCCGCATTAAACACATGCAATTGCACTCGGGGACGACACTTGTAGTTGCATGCCTATTGATAGACATGCAGCTATCCCCCTCTCCCGACAAACAAACCGTCGAGTTGCGGTTGTGTCGAAGACATGCAGTTGTAGTCGGGGACGACCCTTGCAGTTGCGTGCCTATTGACAAACATGCAACTACCCCCTCTCCAGACGAAAAAAGGAAAAAAAAGAGAGAGAAATATGATGTGTGTAGTCGCATGTGGATAGATGTACGTGTAGCTGATAGTATGGTTACAAAATTGACCACAATAAATATGAACAATTAAGAATTAATAAAAGCCAAAAAGTAAAAATGAAAAAAGCACACGAACATATTTCAAAGGAGGAATTATGAGAGAAAAAGAGTACAAGAAAAGAATGAGAAGAATGAAAATAGCTAATAATTTTAAAAGAACAAACAAACACAAAAGGAAAACTAACCTGCAAATCCAAAATGAATTGGTTCAATCCATTTTGAAAAAATATTACACAATGTTGCGACCGGAAAAAGGAAAAGCAGCACAATTGCACGAATCTTGGCACATAGATTAAATGGTTTATCGCATTACCAAATATTATATGAGCAAACCTTGACCCACATCGTGGAGGAAAATAAAAATGTTTATTGATTAAGACATGCTAAAAGATTTAGGGGATGATAGGACACACACATTGATTTACTAAAAAAACAAGACAACACACTTTGCACTTCTCCACTTTGCATGGTCTATTTTCATCCACAACCCAACAGACAAAGAAAAGAAACAGGCCGGCCGGCCGCGTCATCCTAGCAGGCCGATTAAACGTGACAAGCAACTAGCATAAAAAAATCAATCGAGGGATCGACTGAGACTTAGTAAGAAATCAGTCGACTGAGTTTTAGTTGTTCCGATAAAATATATTAAATCATGTATGACTTGTCTTCTACTCCAAGTCTCTCTCCCTCACATGTATTTCTATATATACCCTACACATGGGTCAGGTCAATACAACAAACATTAGTCATACTACAATTACCACAGCGTCTACTCAAGAGAACGTCAACTGCACCTTTGACCTTTCCTAGTATAGTAATATGATCAAAATGATACCATGCATTGCACTGATGTGACGGGAAAATGGTTCGTCCAATAGTTAGTGGCAACTACACGTCTAGTCTCACCCCAACATGCACAGTTCCTGCGCTCTTTTATCATATGTATAGGGCAGCCCCGAGAATCCTAGATCAACCAAGTCAAAATCCATTAAAACATCACGGAAGGTATTCATTTGATGTTTAGGTCTCGGTGTGTTTGAAAAGCCAACTGCGCTCTCAACATTTGTGTCGTCGATAACATTAGGTGCCTATTCTCCGCTCTTGGTTCTCCATATGCACAAGTGAGGCACCAAAGAGCCCCATTATTTTTGCTTCAAATAACAACATTAATGTAGCGTTCATCTACTGAAAGTGTGTCTACAAGCATGGACTCATGCCAAAATAATGTGAGGCTGCCACTTAATCCATTACTATACACACCTTCAAATCATCGAAGTGCAATACAACCACGAATGATCTTCCTTTTCTCCTTTCATTGCCTTGTTATGAACTTTTTCGCGTAGACATTGAACATTTTTATTTCTAAAAATCCCTGGTAAATAGTTTTCTGAATTGTGTTAAACATTTGTAAGCACGGTTAACATTTTTTAAATATACAGTTAACATTTTGAAGTACACATCGAACGTTTTTCAAAATTACATGAACATTATTTTTAAAAGTGCAAACATCTCTTAAGTGTTAGAACTTTTTTATAAGTGGCAAGAACGTTTTTTATATGTTATGAACATTTTTCTCAAATTGCACAAACAAATTTAACATTTCATGACTTGTTTAAACCTACCATGAAACATATTTTTAAATGATGAACCTTTTTCAAATGTCATGAACACTTTTTTAAATGCTCTGAACATTTCTACAAATTACATGAACATGTTTTATAATTTCATGAAAGTTTATAAAAAATACAATGACAAATTTTAAACATGTTAACATTTTTTGAATGTCATGTTTTTTAATGGAATGAACATTCTTTAAAATTGCGCTAATAAATCCTTATATGTGATGAACATTTCTTAATGTGAGGTGATTTTGTTTATAAATTTCATTAAATTAATTTTCAGTATATATATATACTATTTCAAAATAAAAAGAAAAAGAAACAAAACTAAGGAATATAAGACAACTGGGTTGGCCGACTAAACACCCCCCTTGAGGCGAGGCAAGCGCATGCATCTGTATAGATGCACCCTTATTTCAGGGGCTAAAATATTTTATATGTTTGTAAAAAAAGTTGTAAAAATCATTCCAAAAAATTGGTGGAAATAGAAAATGAAAAAGAAATGCTCACATACATACACATATATGGTCATACGTGATTATGTGTGGAATAATTTTATCATCGTGTATCAATAAATTGGTCCTATGTTAACACCACGAATTCATGTTTTAAAAAAGTCATTCATTTTGAGAAACAAATATAAAAAATGTTCACATACATACATTAGACATGTTCATATGTGTGAAATAAAATGCCAGTGCACATTAAAATAAGTTCCAATAACACTAAACAAATAAATTCATGTATAAAAACGTACCCAACCAAACCAGCGCCTAATAGAAGAAAGAATTCCTTATTTAAAACTATCTTCAATTTTATTTCCCTATTTAAAACTGAAAAACTTTAATAGTTCAGATTTATAAGACGGCACGTGCTCGTACCCGCACTCGTACTAGAGGGCGACATTGGTATTGGAGGACTAGATCGAACAATGGTGCATGGTA
>NC_041381.1:677906683-677908708 GCF_002162155.2 Triticum dicoccoides | reverse complement strand
GCCCGCCCCCGGTTGATGGGGTACTTTCAAACCATTCATTTGCTTCCTAATTTAATCGTTGCGCTTTTACTTTGTGTGTTATTTTCACACAGACTTGGACCTTATGTGCCAATGTGTACCATAAGGTGTCAATCGTATGACGTCCCACATAAGCCGCTTGGTTGCTTCAATTTGACCAACCTCAAAACTCCAAATGCCCAATAATGTCTTAGATTTTAACCTTGTTTAATGAAAGTTTCTTATTATGGAGTTTCTCACCTTAAGTGAAATATCACTTTTAATTAGGTGTGTAGGAAGTTGAACACTCGTGTTTTATATCACTCTCACATGCATTTTTAACATATATACATAGACATGTTCATATGTGTGAAATAAAATGTTCTGCGCACATTAAAATTAAGTTCCAATAACAATAAATAATAAATTCAGGTATAAAAAAGTGTATGAATCCTCTTAGAAAAATCATAGATCAAAACATTGTTTGTATATATGTCGATGTATGTTCATTAAATATTTTAAAATGTAAAGACAAAAAGGAAAGTAAAATACATAAATTTAATTAAAAATAGAGTTCAAAATGTTTGTTTTCCTGGTTTTTTTCAAATTTCGAAATTTAGAATTAATTTTTGAATGATTTTATAGAATTTTTTTAAATAGGTCATATTTATGTGTTGCAAATACACGTGCACCAAAAAAATGTTCCTGAATGTGGGAAGAAATGATCATGTATTTGAAGAACAATGTATCATCTATTTGAAAAATAATGTTCATGTAGAAAGAAGTTGGTTTTAAACTGTGAGATATAGTAATCTCCTTGTCAATGTTTTTTATGTTCATGTGTATAAAAAATTAACTGATCTTATATCCAATGAAAATAAATATCAAATGTTGGCATAATAAAATATTAAAAGAATAAATTTAAAAGCAGGAACTGGAAGAAAAATAATAAGTAGGAACAAATAAAAAGAGGTAAAAAAAGGGAAACCAACGACTAATTGGGCTCGACACACCCATTAGGACATCTGGGTAAAGCTCCCTTGTTGGCATATAAAATTTTCATGCAAACTTGTCCGTCTCCACATCCATTGTTACCATCAGTCCCATTCCGGATTCCGACTCCCGTGAATTGGGGTTTGCTTGTCTTTGTTTGCTTGCAGTCACTTTCAATCTGAAAATTGTACATATTTATGTCTAGTTCAGGTATATGAATATATTTAGCAAGTTAAATCATTAGAAGTGCATATTTTGATTTAAGAAAAGAAATATTTCTGCAAAATGAGTACAAACTTTAGTAATAACAATAGTATGTATATCCCTCTCTTGCAATAAAAAATAATAGTCTATCCCTAGGTACAGCCCATTCACCTTCATAGAACAATATCACAACAATGTAGACCTAAGTATATTTGTTCGATCCTTGACCTGCGAAAAATCAATTGATTTGTCATGGTAGAAAAGAAAAACAACGCACGAACCATACTCGAGCTTTGTATCAATATCCCTAGAAGCAAGGACTGTAACAAGGTTACATCCCTTTCCGAGAGAAGATTCGCTCAGTCAGGCATAGTTCTTTTTCATGTAGATGTTCCAAGATTTAGGAAGTTAATCCCCATGTTCATTGTCAAGGCGGTAAGTGTTCTGGGGTCAACAGGTATGACAATAAAAGATCTTTCCTTAAGGGTCTTAAGTTGAAGGGTGTTGTGCGTTCGAAATCTTTTTGAGGACATTCATATGACTTTTTTCATCAGCGTGGCACCATAAAATATCAAAAACCTTGGAGTCATAGACATGAAGGCCGGTGACACAAAGACTTGTACTTGAAAATGGAAGTGACTCGGGGTTCGACACAAGGCCTTTTCCAGATAAATCGTGATTCAGCCCGACTGGCACTCACATCAACTCCATCCGCCATAGACCTGGAAGGGTCACATGGCTAGCGTATCCGAATAACAGCCTGGCCCGATTGCTTCTGGACGGAGGGTTATCCGATCGACGCACGGCATTGTTGGTGTTGTGATGCAGGTG